>NW_027488571.1:1800000-2018292 GCF_050948215.1 Halictus rubicundus
ATGATATTATAGGATAGAGGACAGGATGGGATAGAGGATAGGATAGGGGATTGGATAGAATAGAGGGTAGGATCGGATATAGGATAGGATAGGATAGAGGATAGGATAGGATATAGGATAGGAAATAGGATTGAATAGGATAGAGGATAGGATATAATACAGGATATTATAGGATAGTCGATAGGATAGGATTGAGGATAGGACGGGATAGAGGAGAGGATAGAGAATAGGATAGGATAGAGGATAGGATAGGATAGAGGATAGGATAGGATAGGACAGAGGATAGGATAGGATAGATGATATTATAGGATAGAGGACATTATAGGACAGAGGGAACTATATTATAGAGTATAGGATAGGATAGAGGATAGGATCGGATAGAGGATAGGATAGGGGATTGGATAGGATAGAGGATAGGATTCGATAGAGGACAGTATAGGATAGGAGGGCGGAAAGGATAGGATAGAGTGTAGAATAGGACAGAGGATAAGATAGGATAGAGGATACGATAGGATATAGGATAGCATAGAGAATAGGATAGGATAGAGGATACGATAGGGGATTTGATCGGATACAGGATAGGATACGGTAGAGGATAGGATAGGATAGGATAGAGAATAGGATAGGATAGAGGATAGGATAGGATAGGATAGAGAATAGGATAGGATAGATGATAGGATAGGATAGGGGATAGGATACGAAAGAGGATAGGATAGGATAGAGAATAGGATAGGATAGATGATAGGATAGGATAGGGGATAGGATACGAAAGAGGATAGGATAGGATAGAGAATAGGATATAGGATTGGATAGGATAGAGGATAGGATACGATAGAGGATAGGATAGGATAGGATAGAGAATAGGATAGGATAGATGATATTATAGGATAGAGGACATTATAGGACAGAGGAAACTATATTATAGAGTATAGGATAGGATAGAGGATAGGATCGGATAGAGGATAGGATAGGGGATTGGATAGGATAGAGGATAGGATTCGATAGAGGACAGTATAGGATAGGATGGCGGAAAGGATAGGATAGAGTGTAGAATAGGACAGAGGATAAGATAGGATAGAGGATACGATAGGATATAGGATAGGATAGAGAATAGGATAGGATAGAGGATACGATAGGGGATTTGATCGGATACAGGATAGGATACGGTAGAGGATAGGATAGGATAGGATAGAGAATAGGATAGGATAGGATAGAGAATAGGATAGGATAGATGATATTATAGGATAGAGGACAGGATGCGATAGACGATAGGATATGATAGTGGATAGGATAGGATAGAGGATAGGATAGGATAGAGGATAGCATAGGATAGAGGATAGGATAGGATAGGATAGAGGATAGGATTGGATAGAGGATAGGATAGGATAGAGGATAGGATAGGATAGAGGATAGGATAGGATAGAGGATAGGATAGGATAGAGGATAGAGGATACGATAGGATAGAGGATAGGATAGAGAATAGGAAAGGATAGAGGAGACGATAGGGGATTGGATCGGATACAGGATAGGATACGGTAGAGGATAGGATATTATAGGATAGAGAATAGGATAGGATAGATGATATTATAGGATAGAGGACAGGATGGGATAGAGGATAGGATAGAGGATTGGATAGGATAGAGGATACGATAGGATAGAGGATAGGATAGGATAGAGGATAGGATAGGAGAGAAGGATAGAATAGGATAGAGGATAGGATAGGATAGAGGATAGGATAGGATAGAGGATAGGATAATAGAGAAGGATAGAATAGGATAGAGGATAGGATAGGATAGAGGATAGGATAGAGGATAGGATAGGTTAGAGGATAGGATAGGATAGAGGATAGGATAGGATAGAGGATAGGATAGGATAGAGGATAGGATAGGATAGAGGATAGGATAGGATTGAGGATAGGATTGGTGAGAGGATAGGATAGGATAAAGGATAGGATAGGATAGACAATAGGATAGGAAAGAGGATAGGATAGGATAGAGAATGGGATAGGATAGAGGATAGGATAGGATAGAGGATAGGATAGGATAGCGGGTAGGATAGGATAGAGGATAGGATAGGATAGGATAGGATAGAGGATAGGATAGGATAGAGGATAGGATAGGATAGGATAGAGGATAGGATAGGATAGATGATAGGATAGGATAGAGGATAGGATGGGATAGAGTATAGAATAGGACAGAGGATAAGATAGGATAGAGGATAGGATAAGTTAGAGAATAGGATAGGATAGAGGATAGGATAGATGATATTATAGGATAGAGGACAGGATGGGATAGAGTATAGAATAGGACAGAGGATAAGATAGGATAGAGGATAGGATAAGTTAGAGAATAGGATAGGATAGAGGATAGGATAGAGGATTGGATAGGATAGAGGATACGATAGGATAGAGGATAGGATAGGATAGAGGATAGGATAGGAGAGAAGGATAGAATAGGATAGAGGATAGGATAGGATAGAGGATAGGATAGGATAGAGGATAGGATAATAGAGAAGGATAGAATAGGATAGAGGATAGGATAGGATAGAGGATAGGATAGAGGATAGGATAAGTTAGAGGATAGGATAGGATAGAGGATAGGATAGAGGATTGGATAGGATAGAGGATACGATAGGATAGAGGATAGGATAGGATAGAGGATAGGATAGGAGAGAAGGATAGAATAGGATAGAGGATAGGATAGGATAGAGGATAGGATAGGATAGAGGATAGGATAATAGAGAAGGATAGAATAGGATAGAGGATAGGATAGGATAGAGGATAGGATAGAGGATAGGATAGGTTAGAGGATAGGATAGGATAGAGGATAGGATAGGATAGAGGATATGATATAATAGAGGATAGGATAGGATAGACGATAGGATATGATAGACGATAGGATAGGATAGGGGATAGGATAGGATAGAGGATAGGATAGGATAGAGGATAGGAGAGGATAGAGGATAGTATGGGATAAAGGATACGATATTATAGAGGATAGGATTGGATAGAATAGAGGGTAGGATCGGATATAGGATAGGATAGGATAGAGGATAGGATAGGATATAGGATAGGAAATAGGATTGAATAGGATAGAGGATAGGATATAATACAGGATATTATAGGATAGTCGATAGGATAGGATTGAGGATAGGACGGGATAGAGGAGAGGATAGAGAATAGGATAGGATAGAGGATAGGATAGGATAGAGGATAGGATAGGATAGGACAGAGGATAGGATAGGATAGATGATATTATAGGATAGAGGACATTATAGGACAGAGGGAACTATATTATAGAGTATAGGATAGGATAGAGGATAGGATCGGATAGAGGATAGGATAGGGGATTGGATAGGATAGAGGATAGGATTCGATAGAGGACAGTATAGGATAGGATGGCGGAAAGGATAGGATAGAGTGTAGAATAGGACAGAGGATAAGATAGGATAGAGGATACGATAGGATATAGGATAGCATAGAGAATAGGATAGGATAGAGGATACGATAGGGGATTTGATCGGATACAGGATAGGATACGGTAGAGGATAGGATAGGATAGGATAGAGAATAGGATAGGATAGAGGATAGGATAGGATAGGATAGAGAATAGGATAGGATAGATGATAGGATAGGATAGGGGATAGGATACGAAAGAGGATAGGATAGGATAGAGAATAGGATATAGGATTGGATAGGATAGAGGATAGGATACGATAGAGGATAGGATAGGATAGGATAGAGAATAGGATAGGATAGATGATATTATAGGATAGAGGACATTATAGGACAGAGGAAACTATATTATAGAGTATAGGATAGGATAGAGGATAGGATCGGATAGAGGATAGGATAGGGGATTGGATAGGATAGAGGATAGGATTCGATAGAGGACAGTATAGGATAGGATGGCGGAAAGGATAGGATAGAGTGTAGAATAGGACAGAGGATAAGATAGGATAGAGGATACGATAGGATATAGGATAGGATAGAGAATAGGATAGGATAGATGATATTATAGGATAGAGGACAGGATGCGATAGACGATAGGATATGATAGTGGATAGGATAGGATAGAGGATAGGATAGGATAGAGGATAGCATAGGATAGAGGATAGGATAGGATAGGATAGAGGATAGGATTGGATAGAGGATAGGATAGGATAGAGGATAGGATAGGATAGAGGATAGGATAGGATAGAGGATAGGATAGGATAGAGGATAGAGGATACGATAGGATAGAGGATAGGATAGAGAATAGGAAAGGATAGAGGAGACGATAGGGGATTGGATCGGATACAGGATAGGATACGGTAGAGGATAGGATATTATAGGATAGAGAATAGGATAGGATAGATGATATTATAGGATAGAGGACAGGATGGGATAGAGGATAGGATAGGGGATTGGATAGAATAGAGGGTAGGATCGGATATAGGATAGGATAGGATAGAGGATAGGATAGGATATAGGATAGGAAATAGGATTGAATAGGATAGAGGATAGGATATAATACAGGATATTATAGGATAGTCGATAGGATAGGATTGAGGATAGGACGGGATAGAGGAGAGGATAGAGAATAGGATAGGATAGAGGATAGGATAGGATAGAGGATAGGATAGGATAGGACAGAGGATAGGATAGGATAGATGATATTATAGGATAGAGGACATTATAGGACAGAGGGAACTATATTATAGAGTATAGGATAGGATAGAGGATAGGATCGGATAGAGGATAGGATAGGGGATTGGATAGGATAGAGGATAGGATTCGATAGAGGACAGTATAGGATAGGATGGCGGAAAGGATAGGATAGAGTGTAGAATAGGACAGAGGATAAGATAGGATAGAGGATACGATAGGATATAGGATAGCATAGAGAATAGGATAGGATAGAGGATACGATAGGGGATTTGATCGGATAGAGGATAGGATACGGTAGAGGATAGGATAGGATAGGATAGAGAATAGGATAGGATAGAGGATAGGATAGGATAGGATAGAGAATAGGATAGGATAGATGATAGGATAGGATAGGGGATAGGATACGAAAGAGGATAGGATAGGATAGAGAATAGGATAGGATAGATGATAGGATAGGATAGGGGATAGGATACGAAAGAGGATAGGATAGGATAGAGAATAGGATATAGGATTGGATAGGATAGAGGATAGGATACGATAGAGGATAGGATAGGATAGGATAGAGAATAGGATAGGATAGATGATATTATAGGATAGAGGACATTATAGGACAGAGGAAACTATATTATAGAGTATAGGATAGGATAGAGGATAGGATCGGATAGAGGATAGGATAGGGGATTGGATAGGATAGAGGATAGGATTCGATAGAGGACAGTATAGGATAGGATGGCGGAAAGGATAGGATAGAGTGTAGAATAGGACAGAGGATAAGATAGGATAGAGGATACGATAGGATATAGGATAGGATAGAGAATAGGATAGGATAGAGGATACGATAGGGGATTTGATCGGATACAGGATAGGATACGGTAGAGGATAGGATAGGATAGGATAGAGAATAGGATAGGATAGGATAGAGAATAGGATAGGATAGATGATATTATAGGATAGAGGACAGGATGCGATAGACGATAGGATATGATAGTGGATAGGATAGGATAGAGGATAGGATAGGATAGAGGATAGCATAGGATAGAGGATAGGATAGGATAGGATAGAGGATAGGATTGGATAGAGGATAGGATAGGATAGAGGATAGGATAGGATAGAGGATAGGATAGGATAGAGTATAGGATAGGATAGAGGATAGAGGATACGATAGGATAGAGGATAGGATAGAGAATAGGAAAGGATAGAGGAGACGATAGGGGATTGGATCGGATACAGGATAGGATACGGTAGAGGATAGGATATTATAGGATAGAGAATAGGATAGGATAGATGATATTATAGGATAGAGGACAGGATGGGATAGAGGATAGGATAGAGGATTGGATAGGATAGAGGATACGATAGGATAGAGGATAGGATAGGATAGAGGATAGGATAGGAGAGAAGGATAGAATAGGATAGAGGATAGGATAGGATAGAGGATAGGATAGGATAGAGGATAGGATAATAGAGAAGGATAGAATAGGATAGAGGATAGGATAGGATAGAGGATAGGATAGAGGATAGGATAGGTTAGAGGATAGGATAGGATAGAGGATAGGATAGGATAGAGGATAGGATAGGATAGAGGATAGGATAGGATAGAGGATAGGATAGGATTGAGGATAGGATTGGTGAGAGGATAGGATAGGATAAAGGATAGGATAGGATAGACAATAGGATAGGAAAGAGGATAGGATAGGATAGAGAATGGGATAGGATAGAGGATAGGATAGGATAGAGGATAGGATAGGATAGCGGGTAGGATAGGATAGAGGATAGGATAGGATAGGATAGGATAGAGGATAGGATAGGATAGAGGATAGGATAGGATAGGATAGAGGATAGGATAGGATAGATGATAGGATAGGATAGAGGATAGGATAGGATAGAGGATAGGATAGGATAGAGGATAGGATAGGATTGAGGATAGGATTGGTGAGAGGATAGGATAGGATAAAGGATAGGATAGGATAGACAATAGGATAGGAAAGAGGATAGGATAGGATAGAGAATGGGATAGGATAGAGGATAGGATAGGATAGAGGATAGGATAGGATAGCGGGTAGGATAGGATAGAGGATAGGATAGGATAGGATAGGATAGAGGATAGGATAGGATAGAATATAGGATAGGATAGAGGATAGGATAGGATAGAGGATAGGATAGGATAGAGGATAGGATAGGATAGAGGATAGGATAGGATAGAGGATAGGATAGGATAGAGGATAGGATAGGATAGGGGATAGGATAGGATAGAGGATAGGATAGGATAGAGGATAGGATAGGATAGAGGATAGGATAGGATAGAGGATAGGATAGGATAGAGGATAGGATAGGATAGAGGATAGGATAGGATAGAGGATAGGATAGGATAGACGATAGGATAGGATAGAGGATAGGATAGGATAGAGGATAGGATAGGATAGAGGATAGGATAGGATAGAGGATAGGATAGGATAGGATAGAGGATAGGATAGGATAGAGGATAGGATAGGATAGGATAGGATAGAGGATAGGATAGGATAGAGGAGAGGATAGAGGATAGGATTCGATAGAGGGCAGGATAGGATAGGATGGCGGAAAGGATAGTATAGAGTATAGAATAGGACAGAGGATAAGATAGGATAGAGGATAGGGTAAGTTAGAGGATAGGATAGGATAGAGGATAGGATAGAGGATTGGATAGGATAGAGGATACGATAGGATAGAGGATAGGATAGGATAGAGGATAGGATAGGAGAGAAGGATAGAATAGGATAGAGGATAGGATAGGATAGAGGATAGGATAGGAGAGAAGGATAGAATAGGATAGAGGATAGGATAGGATAGAGGATAGGATAGGATAGAGGATAGGATAATAGAGAAGGATAGAATAGGATAGAGGATAGGATAGGATAGAGGATAGGATAGGATAGAGGATAAGATAGGATAGAGGATAGGATAGGATTGAGGATAGGATTGGTGAGAGGATAGGATAGGATAAAGGATAGGATAGGATAGACAATAGGATAGGAAAGAGGATAGGATAGGATAGAGAATGGGATAGGATAGAGGATAGGATAGGATAGATGATAGGATAGGATAGAGGATAGCATAGGATAGAGGATAGGATAGGATAGGATAGAGGATAGGATTGGATAGAGGATAGGATAGGATAGAGGATAGGATAGGATAGAGGATAGGATAGGATAGAGGATAGGATAGGATAGAGGATAGAGGATACGATAGGATAGAGGATAGGATAGAGAATAGGAAAGGATAGAGGAGACGATAGGGGATTGGATCGGATACAGGATAGGATACGGTAGAGGATAGGATATTATAGGATAGAGAATAGGATAGGATAGATGATATTATAGGATAGAGGACAGGATGGGATAGAGGATAGGATAGAGGATTGGATAGGATAGAGGATACGATAGGATAGAGGATAGGATAGGATAGAGGATAGGATAGGAGAGAAGGATAGAATAGGATAGAGGATAGGATAGGATAGAGGATAGGATAGGATAGAGGATAGGATAATAGAGAAGGATAGAATAGGATAGAGGATAGGATAGGATAGAGGATAGGATAGAGGATAGGATAGGTTAGAGGATAGGATAGGATAGAGGATAGGATAGGATAGAGGATAGGATAGGATAGAGGATAGGATAGGATAGAGGATAGGATAGGATTGAGGATAGGATTGGTGAGAGGATAGGATAGGATAAAGGATAGGATAGGATAGACAATAGGATAGGAAAGAGGATAGGATAGGATAGAGAATGGGATAGGATAGAGGATAGGATAGGATAGAGGATAGGATAGGATAGCGGGTAGGATAGGATAGAGGATAGGATAGGATAGGATAGGATAGAGGATAGGATAGGATAGAGGATAGGATAGGATAGGATAGAGGATAGGATAGGATAGATGATAGGATAGGATAGAGGATAGGATAGGATAGAGGATAGGATAGGATAGAGGATAGGATAGGATTGAGGATAGGATTGGTGAGAGGATAGGATAGGATAAAGGATAGGATAGGATAGACAATAGGATAGGAAAGAGGATAGGATAGGATAGAGAATGGGATAGGATAGAGGATAGGATAGGATAGAGGATAGGATAGGATAGCGGGTAGGATAGGATAGAGGATAGGATAGGATAGGATAGGATAGAGGATAGGATAGGATAGAGGATAGGATAGGATAGAGGATAGGATAGGATAGAGGATAGGATAGGATAGAGGATAGGATAGGATAGAGGATAGGATAGGATAGAGGATAGGATAGGATAGATGATATTATAGGATAGAGGACAGGATGGGATAGAGGATAGGATAGGGGATTGGATAGAATAGAGGGTAGGATCGGATATAGGATAGGATAGGATAGAGGATAGGATAGGATATAGGATAGGAAATAGGATTGAATAGGATAGAGGATAGGATATAATACAGGATATTATAGGATAGTCGATAGGATAGGATTGAGGATAGGACGGGATAGAGGAGAGGATAGAGAATAGGATAGGATAGAGGATAGGATAGGATAGAGGATAGGATAGGATAGGACAGAGGATAGGATAGGATAGATGATATTATAGGATAGAGGACATTATAGGACAGAGGGAACTATATTATAGAGTATAGGATAGGATAGAGGATAGGATCGGATAGAGGATAGGATAGGGGATTGGATAGGATAGAGGATAGGATTCGATAGAGGACAGTATAGGATAGGATGGCGGAAAGGATAGGATAGAGTGTAGAATAGGACAGAGGATAAGATAGGATAGAGGATACGATAGGAT
Source organism: Halictus rubicundus (assembly GCF_050948215.1). Taxonomy (NCBI): domain Eukaryota; kingdom Metazoa; phylum Arthropoda; class Insecta; order Hymenoptera; family Halictidae; genus Halictus; species Halictus rubicundus. The sequence continues at coordinate 1,809,443 of NW_027488571.1, forward strand.
ATAGGATAGCATAGAGAATAGGATAGGATAGAGGATACGATAGGGGATTTGATCGGATACAGGATAGGATACGGTAGAGGATAGGATAGGATAGGATAGAGAATAGGATAGGATGGAGGATAGGATAGGATAGGATAGAGAATAGGATAGGATAGATGATAGGATAGGATAGGGGATAGGATACGAAAGAGGATAGGATAGGATAGAGAATAGGATAGGATAGATGATAGGATAGGATAGGGGATAGGATACGAAAGAGGATAGGATAGGATAGAGAATAGGATATAGGATTGGATAGGATAGAGGATAGGATACGATAGAGGATAGGATAGGATAGGATAGAGAATAGGATAGGATAGATGATATTATAGGATAGAGGACATTATAGGACAGAGGAAACTATATTATAGAGTATAGGATAGGATAGAGGATAGGATCGGATAGAGGATAGGATAGGGGATTGGATAGGATAGAGGATAGGATTCGATAGAGGACAGTATAGGATAGGATGGCGGAAAGGATAGGATAGAGTGTAGAATAGGACAGAGGATAAGATAGGATAGAGGATACGATAGGATATAGGATAGGATAGAGAATAGGATAGGATAGAGGATACGATAGGGGATTTGATCGGATACAGGATAGGATACGGTAGAGGATAGGATAGGATAGGATAGAGAATAGGATAGGATAGGATAGAGAATAGGATAGGATAGATGATATTATAGGATAGAGGACAGGATGCGATAGACGATAGGATATGATAGTGGATAGGATAGGATAGAGGATAGGATAGGATAGAGGATAGCATAGGATAGAGGATAGGATAGGATAGGATAGAGGATAGGATTGGATAGAGGATAGGATAGGATAGAGGATAGGATAGGATAGAGGATAGGATAGGATAGAGTATAGGATAGGATAGAGGATAGAGGATACGATAGGATAGAGGATAGGATAGAGAATAGGAAAGGATAGAGGAGACGATAGGGGATTGGATCGGATACAGGATAGGATACGGTAGAGGATAGGATATTATAGGATAGAGAATAGGATAGGATAGATGATATTATAGGATAGAGGACAGGATGGGATAGAGGATAGGATAGAGGATTGGATAGGATAGAGGATACGATAGGATAGAGGATAGGATAGGATAGAGGATAGGATAGGAGAGAAGGATAGAATAGGATAGAGGATAGGATAGGATAGAGGATAGGATAGGATATAGGATAGGATAATAGAGAAGGATAGAATAGGATAGAGGATAGGATAGGATAGAGGATAGGATAGAGGATAGGATAGGTTAGAGGATAGGATAGGATAGAGGATAGGATAGGATAGAGGATAGGATAGGATAGAGGATAGGATAGGATAGAGGATAGGATAGGATTGAGGATAGGATTGGTGAGAGGATAGGATAGGATAAAGGATAGGATAGGATAGACAATAGGATAGGAAAGAGGATAGGATAGGATAGAGAATGGGATAGGATAGAGGATAGGATAGGATAGAGGATAGGATAGGATAGCGGGTAGGATAGGATAGAGGATAGGATAGGATAGGATAGGATAGAGGATAGGATAGGATAGAGGATAGGATAGGATAGGATAGAGGATAGGATAGGATAGATGATAGGATAGGATAGAGGATAGGATAGGATAGAGGATAGGATAGGATAGAGGATAGGATAGGATTGAGGATAGGATTGGTGAGAGGATAGGATAGGATAAAGGATAGGATAGGATAGACAATAGGATAGGAAAGAGGATAGGATAGGATAGAGAATGGGATAGGATAGAGGATAGGATAGGATAGAGGATAGGATAGGATAGCGGGTAGGATAGGATAGAGGATAGGATAGGATAGGATAGGATAGAGGATAGGATAGGATAGAATATAGGATAGGATAGAGGATAGGATAGGATAGAGGATAGGATAGGATAGAGGATAGGATAGGATAGAGGATAGGATAGGATAGAGGATAGGATAGGATAGAGGATAGGATAGGATAGGGGATAGGATAGGATAGAGGATAGGATAGGATAGAGGATAGGATAGGATAGAGGATAGGATAGGATAGAGGATAGGATAGGATAGAGGATAGGATAGGATAGAGGATAGGATAGGATAGAGGATAGGATAGGATAGACGATAGGATAGGATAGAGGATAGGATAGGATAGAGGATAGGATAGGATAGAGGATAGGATAGGATAGAGGATAGGATAGGATAGGATAGAGGATAGGATAGGATAGAGGATAGGATAGGATAGGATAGGATAGAGGATAGGATAGGATAGAGGAGAGGATAGAGGATAGGATTCGATAGAGGGCAGGATAGGATAGGATGGCGGAAAGGATAGTATAGAGTATAGAATAGGACAGAGGATAAGATAGGATAGAGGATAGGGTAAGTTAGAGGATAGGATAGGATAGAGGATAGGATAGAGGATTGGATAGGATAGAGGATACGATAGGATAGAGGATAGGATAGGATAGAGGATAGGATAGGAGAGAAGGATAGAATAGGATAGAGGATAGGATAGGATAGAGGATAGGATAGGAGAGAAGGATAGAATAGGATAGAGGATAGGATAGGATAGAGGATAGGATAGGATAGAGGATAGGATAATAGAGAAGGATAGAATAGGATAGAGGATAGGATAGGATAGAGGATAGGATAGGATAGAGGATAAGATAGGATAGAGGATAGGATAGGATTGAGGATAGGATTGGTGAGAGGATAGGATAGGATAAAGGATAGGATAGGATAGACAATAGGATAGGAAAGAGGATAGGATAGGATAGAGAATGGGATAGGATAGAGGATAGGATAGGATAGATGATAGGATAGGATAGAGGATAGCATAGGATAGAGGATAGGATAGGATAGGATAGAGGATAGGATTGGATAGAGGATAGGATAGGATAGAGGATAGGATAGGATAGAGGATAGGATAGGATAGAGGATAGGATAGGATAGAGGATAGAGGATACGATAGGATAGAGGATAGGATAGAGAATAGGAAAGGATAGAGGAGACGATAGGGGATTGGATCGGATACAGGATAGGATACGGTAGAGGATAGGATATTATAGGATAGAGAATAGGATAGGATAGATGATATTATAGGATAGAGGACAGGATGGGATAGAGGATAGGATAGAGGATTGGATAGGATAGAGGATAGGATAGGATAGAGGATAGGATAGGATAGAGGATAGGATAGGAGAGAAGGATAGAATAGGATAGAGGATAGGATAGGATAGAGGATAGGATAGGATAGAGGATAGGATAATAGAGAAGGATAGAATAGGATAGAGGATAGGATAGGATAGAGGATAGGATAGAGGATAGGATAGGTTAGAGGATAGGATAGGATAGAGGATAGGATAGGATAGAGGATAGGATAGGATAGAGGATAGGATAGGATAGAGGATAGGATAGGATTGAGGATAGGATTGGTGAGAGGATAGGATAGGATAAAGGATAGGATAGGATAGACAATAGGATAGGAAAGAGGATAGGATAGGATAGAGAATGGGATAGGATAGAGGGTAGGATAGGATAGAGGATAGGATAGGATAGCGGGTAGGATAGGATAGAGGATAGGATAGGATAGGATAGGATAGAGGATAGGATAGGATAGAGGATAGGATAGGATAGGATAGAGGATAGGATAGGATAGATGATAGGATAGGATAGAGGATAGGATAGGATAGAGGATAGGATAGGATAGAGGATAGGATAGGATTGAGGATAGGATTGGTGAGAGGATAGGATAGGATAAAGGATAGGATAGGATAGACAATAGGATAGGAAAGAGGATAGGATAGGATAGAGAATGGGATAGGATAGAGGATAGGATAGGATAGAGGATAGGATAGGATAGCGGGTAGGATAGGATAGAGGATAGGATAGGATAGGATAGGATAGAGGATAGGATAGGATAGAGGATAGGATAGGATAGAGGATAGGATAGGATAGAGGATAGGATAGGATAGAGGATAGGATAGGATAGAGGATAGGATAGGATAGAGGATAGGATAGGATAGAGGATAGGATAGGATAGAGGATAGGATAGGATAGGGGATAGGATAGGATAGAGGATAGGATAGGATAGAGGATAGGATAGGATAGAGGATAGGATAGGATAGAGGATAGGATAGGATAGAGGATAGGATAGGATAGAGGATAGGATAGGATAGAGGATAGGATAGGATAGAGGATAGGATAGGATAGAGGATAGGATAGGATAGAGGATAGGATAGGATAGAGGATAGGATAGGATAGAGGATAGGATAGGATAGGATAGAGGATAGGATAGGATAGAGGATAGGATAGGATAGGATAGGATAGAGGATAGGATAGGATAGAGGAGAGGATAGAGGATAGGATTCGATAGAGGGCAGGATAGGATAGGATGGCGGAAAGGATAGTATAGAGTATAGAATAGGACAGAGGATAAGATAGGATAGAGGATAGGGTAAGTTAGAGGATAGGATAGGATAGAGGATAGGATAGAGGATTGGATAGGATAGAGGATACGATAGGATAGAGGATAGGATAGGATAGAGGATAGGATAGGAGAGAAGGATAGAATAGGATAGAGGATAGGATAGGATAGAGGATAGGATAGGAGAGAAGGATAGAATAGGATAGAGGATAGGATAGGATAGAGGATAGGATAGGATAGAGGATAGGATAATAGAGAAGGATAGAATAGGATAGAGGATAGGATAGGATAGAGGATAGGATAGGATAGAGGATAAGATAGGATAGAGGATAGGATAGGATTGAGGATAGGATTGGTGAGAGGATAGGATAGGATAAAGGATAGGATAGGATAGACAATAGGATAGGAAAGAGGATAGGATAGGATAGAGAATGGGATAGGATAGAGGATAGGATAGGATAGATGATAGGATAGGATAGAGGATAGGATAGGATAGAGGATAGGATAGGATAGAGGATAGGATAGGATAGACGATAGGATAGGATAGAGGATAGGATAGGATAGAGGATAGGATAGGATAGAGGATAGGATAGGATAGAGGATATGATAGGATAGACGATAGGATAGGATAGAGGATAGGATAGGATAGAGGATAGGATAGGATAGTGGATAGGATAGGATAGAGGATAGGATAGGATAGAGGATACGATAGGTTAGAGGATAGGATAGGATAGGATAGAGGATAGGATAGAGGATAGAGTATAGGATAGGATAGTGGATAGGATAGGATAGAGCAGACTATAGGGGATAGGATAGGATAGAGGATAGGATAGGATACAGGATAGGATAGGATAGAGGATAGGATAGGATAGGATAGAGAATAGGATAGGATAGATGGTATTATAGGAGAGAGGATAGGATAGGATAGAAGATACGATATTATAGAGGATAGGATAGGATAGAGTATAGGATACGATAGAGGATATGATAGATGATATTATAGGAAAGAGGGTAGGATAGGATAGAGGATACGATATTATAGACGATAGGATAGGATAGAGTATAGGATTGGATAGAGGATAGGATAGGATAGAGGATAGGATAGGATAGAGGATAGTATAGGATAGGATAGAGAATAGGATAGGATAGATGATATTATAGGAGAGAGGATAGGATAGGATAGAAGATACGATATTATAGAGGATAGGATAGGATAGAGTATAGGATACGATAGAGGATATGATAGATGATATTATAGGAAAGAGGGTAGGATAGGATAGAGGATACGATATTATAGACGATAGGATAGGATAGAGTATAGGATAGGATAGAGGATAGGATAGGATATTGGATGGGATAAGATAGGATAGAGGATAGAATGTAGGATTGGATAGGATAGAGGATAGGATAGGGTAGAGGATAGGATAGGATAGAGGATAGGATAGGATAGAGGATAGGATAGGATAGATGATATTATAGGATAGAGGATAGGATGGGATAGAGGATACGATATTATAGAGGATAGGATAGGATAGACGATAGGATCGGATAGACAGTAGGACAGGGCATTGGATAGGAAAGAGGATAGGATAGGATAGAGGATAGGATAGGATAGAGGATAGGATAGGATAGAGGATAGGATAGAGGATAGGATAGGATAGAGGATAGGATAGGATAGGATAGAGGATAGGATAGGATAGAGGATAGGATAGGATAGAGGATAGGATAGGATAGAGGATAGGATAGGATAGAGGATAGGATAGGATAGAGGATAGGATAGGATAGAGGATAGGATAGGATAGAGGATAGGATAGGATAGAGGATAGGATAGGATAGAGGATAGGATAGGATAGAGGATAGGATAGGATAGAGGATAGGATAGGATAGACTATAGGATAGGATAGAGGATAGGATAGGATAGAGGATAGGATAGGATAGTGGATAGGATAGGATAGAGGATAGGATAGGATAGAGGATAGGATAGGATAGAGGATAGGATAGGATAGAGGATAGGATAGAGGATAGGATTCGATAGAGGACAGGATAGGATAGGATGGCGGAAAGGATACGATAGAGTATAGAATAGGAGAGAGGATATGATAGGATAGAGGATAGGATAAGTTAGAGGATAGGATAGGATAGAGGATAGGATAGAGGATTGGATAGGATAGAGGATACGATAGGATAGAGGATAGGATAGGATAGAGGATAGGATAGGATAGAGGATAGGATAGGATAGAGGATAGGATAATAGAGAAGGATAGGATAATAGAGAAGGATAGAATAGGATAGAGGATAGGATAGGATAGAGGATAGGATAGAGGATAGGATAGGTTAGAGGATAGGATAGGATAGAGGATAGGATAGAGGATAGGATAGGTTAGAGGATAGGATAGGATAGAGGATAGGATAGGATAGAGGATAGGATATAATAGAGGATAGGATAGGATAGACGATAGGATATGATAGACGATAGGATAGGATAGAGGATAGGATAGGATAGAGGATAGGATAGGATAGAGGATAGGATAGGATAGAGGATAGGATGGGATAAAGGATACGATATTATAGAGGATAGGATAGGATAGGATAGAGGATATGATCGGATAGAGGATAGGATAGGTTTGAGGATATGATCGGATAGAGGATAGGATAGGTTTGAGGATATTATACGATAGAATATAATAGAGGATACGATATTATAGAGGATACAATACGGTAGAGGATAGGATAGGGAATTCTATAGGATAGAGGATAGGATCGGATAGAGGATAGGATAGGGGATTGGATAGAATAGAGGATAGGATGGGATATAGGATAGGATAGGATAGAGGATAGGATAGGATAGAGGATAGGAAATAGGATTGAATAGGATAGAGGATAGGATATAGGATTGGATAGGATAGAGGATAGGATAGGGTAGAGGATAGGATAGGATAGAGGATAGGATAGGATAGAGGATAGGATAGGATACATGATATTATAGGATAGAGGATAGGATAGGATAGAGGATAGGATAGGATAGATGATATTATAGGATAGAGGATAGGATAGGATAGAGGATAGGATCGGATAGAGAATAGGACAGGGCATTGGATAGGAAAGAGGATAGGATAGGATAGAGGATAGGATAGGATAGAGGATAGGATAGGATAGAGGATAGGATAGAGGATAGGATAGGACAGAGGATAGGATAGGATAGAGGATAGGATAGGATAGAGGATAGGATAGGATAGAGGATAGGATAGGATAGAGGATAGGATCGGATAGAGAATAGGACAGGGCATTGGATAGGAAAGAGGATAGGATAGGATAGAGGATAGGATAGGATAGAGGATAGGATAGGATAGAGGATAGGATAGGATAGAGGATAGGATAGGATAGAGGATAGGATAGGATAGAGGATAGGATAGGATAGAGGAAAGGATAGGATAGAGGATAGGATAGGATAGAGGATAGGATAGGATAGAGGATAGGATAGGATAGAGGATAGGATAGGATAGATGATATTATAGGATAGAGGACAGGATAGGATAGAGGATTGGATAGGATAGAGGATACGATAGGATAGAGGATAGGATAGAGAATAGGATAGGATAGAGGAGACGATAGGGGATTGGATCGGATACAGGATAGGCTACGGTAGAGGATAGGATAGGATAGGATACAGAATAGGATAGGATAGATGATATTATAGGATAGAGGACAGGATGGGATAGAGGATAGGATAGGATAGAGGATAGGATAGGATAGAGGATAGGATAGAGGATAGGATTCGATAGAGGGCAGGATAGGATAGGATGGCGGAAAGGATAGTATAGAGTATAGAATAGGACAGAGGATAAGATAGGATAGAGGATAGGGTAAGTTAGAGGATAGGATAGGATAGAGGATAGGATAGAGGATAGGATAGGATAGAGGATAGGATAGGATAGAGGATAAGATAGGATAGAGGATAGGATAGGATTGAGGATAGGATTGGTGAGAGGATAGGATAGGATAAAGGATAGGATAGGATAGACAATAGGATAGGAAAGAGGATAGGATAGGATAGAGAATGGGATAGGATAGAGGATGGGATAGGATAGAGGATAGGATAGGATAGCGGATAGGATAGGATAGAGGATAGGATAGGATAGGATAGGATAGAGGATAGGATAGGATAGAGGATAGGATAGGATAGAGGATAGGATAGGATAGACGATAGGATAGGATAGAGGATAGGATAGGATAGAGGATAGGATAGGATAGAGGATAGGATAGGATAGAGGATAGGATAGGATAGACGATAGGATAGGATAGAGGATAGGATAGGATAGAGGATAAGATAGGATAGTGGATAGGATAGGATAGAGGATAGGATAGGATAGAGGATAGGATAGGTTAGAGGATAGGATAGGATAGGATAGAGGATAGGATAGAGGATAGAGTATAGGATAGGATAGTGGATAGGATAGGATAGAAGATACGATATTATAGAGGATAGGATAGGATAGAGTATAGGATACGATAGAGGATATGATAGATGATATTATAGGAAAGAGGGTAGGATAGGATAGAGGATACGATATTATAGACGATAGGATAGGATAGAGTATAGGATAGGATAGAGGATAGGATAGGATATTGGATGGGATAAGATAGGATAGAGGATAGAATATAGGATTGGATAGGATAGAGGATAGGATAGGGTAGAGGATAGGATAGGATAGAGGATAGGATAGGATAGAGGATAGGATAGGATAGATGATATTATAGGATAGAGGATAGGATAGGATAGAGGATACGATATTATAGAGGATAGGATAGGATAGACGATAGGATCGGATAGAGAGTAGGACAGGGCATTGGATAGGAAAGAGGATAGGATAGGATAGAGGATAGGGTAGGATAGAGGATAGGATAGGATAGAGGATAGGATAGGATAGAGGATAGGATAGGATAGAGGATAGGATAGGATAGAGGATAGGATAGGATAGAGGATAGGATAGGATAGACTATAGGATAGGATAGAGGATAGGATAGGAGAGAAGGATAGAATAGGATACAGGATAGGATAGGATAGAGGATAGGATAGGATAGAGGATAGGATAATAGAGAAGGATAGAATAGGATAGAGGATAGGATAGGATAGAGGATAGGATAGAGGATAGGATAGGTTAGAGGATAGGATAGGATAGAGGATAGGATAGAGGATAGGATAGGTTAGAGGATAGGATAGGATAGAGGATAGGATAGGATAGAGGATAGGATATAATAGAGGATAGGATAGGATAGACGATAGGATATGATAGACGATAGGATAGGATAGAGGATAGGATAGGATAGAGGATAGGATAGGATAGAGGATAGGATAGGATAGAGGATAGGATGGGATAAAGGATACGATATTATAGAGGATAGGATAGGATAGGATAGAGGATATGATCGGATAGAGGATAGGATAGGTTTGAGGATATGATCGGATAGAGGATAGGATAGGTTTGAGGATATTATACGATAGAATATAATAGAGGATACGATATTATAGAGGATACAATACGGTAGAGGATAGGATAGGGAATTCTATAGGATAGAGGATAGTATCGGATAGAGGATAGGATAGGGGATTGGATAGAATAGAGGATAGGATCGGATATAGGATAGGATAGGATAGAGGATAGGATAGGATAGAGGATAGGAAATAGGATTGAATAGGATAGAGGATAGGATATAATACAGGATATTATAGGATAGTCGATAGGATAGGATTGAGGATAGGACGGGATAGAGGAGAGGATAGAGAATAGGATAGGATAGAGGATAGGATAGGATAGAGGATAGGATAGGATAGAGGATAGGATAGGATAGAGGATAGGATAGGATAGAGGATAGGATAGGATAGAGGATAGGATAGGATAGAGGATAGGATAGGATAGAGGATAGGATAGGATAGGATAGAGGATAGGATAGGATAGAGGATAGGATAGGATAGGATAGGATAGGATAGAGGATAGGATAGGATAGAGGATAGGATAGAGGATAGGATTCGATAGAGGGCAGGATAGGATAGGATGGCGGAAAGGATAGTATAGAGTATAGAATAGGACAGAGGATAAGATAGGATAGAGGATAGGGTAAGTTAGAGGATAGGATAGGATAGAGGATAGGATAGAGGATTGGATAGGATAGATTATACGATAGGATAGAGGATAGGATAGGATAGAGGATAGGATAGGAGAGAAGGATAGAATAGGATAGAGGATAGGATAGGATAGAGGATAGGATAGGATAGAGGATAAGATAGGATAGAGGATAGGATAGGATTGAGGATAGGATTGGTGAGAGGATAGGATAGGATAAAGGATAGGATAGGATAGACAATAGGATAGGAAAGAGGATAGGATAGGATAGAGAATGGGATAGGATAGAGGATAGGATAGGATAGAGGATAGGATAGGATAGCGGATAGGATAGGATAGAGGATAGGGTAGGATAGGATAGGATAGAGGATAGGATAGGATAGAGGATAGGATAGGATAGAGGATAGGATAGGATAGAGGATAGGATAGGATAGACGATAGGATAGGATAGAGGATAGGATAGGATAGAGGATAGGATAGGATAGAGGATAGGATAGGATAGAGGATAGGATAGGATAGACGATAGGATAGGATAGAGGATAGGATAGGATAGAGGATAGGATAGGATAGTGGATAGGATAGGATAGAGGATAGGATAGGATAGAGGATAGGATAGGTTAGAGGATAGGATAGGATAGGATAGAGGATAGGATAGAGGATAGAGTATAGGATAGGATAGTGGATAGGATAGGATAGAGCAGACTATAGGGGATAGGATAGGATAGAGGGTAGGATAGGATACAGGATAGGATAGGATAGAGGATAGGATAGGATAGGATAGAGAATAGGATAGGATAGATGGTATTATAGGAGAGAGGATAGGATAGGATAGAAGATACGATATTATAGAGGATAGGATAGGATAGAGTATAGGATACGATAGAGGATATGATAGATGATATTATAGGAAAGAGGGTAGGATAGGATAGAGGATACGATATTATAGACGATAGGATAGGATAGAGTATAGGATTGGATAGAGGATAGGATAGGATAGAGGATAGGATAGGATAGAGGATAGTATAGGATAGGATAGAGAATAGGATAGGATAGATGATATTATAGGAGAGAGGATAGGATAGGATAGAAGATACGATATTATAGAGGATAGGATAGGATAGAGTATGGGATACGATAGAGGATATGATAGATGATATTATAGGAAAGAGGGTAGGATAGGATAGAGGATACGATATTATAGACGATAGGATAGGATAGAGTATAGGATAGGATAGAGGATAGGATAGGATATTGGATGGGATAAGATAGGATAGAGGATAGAATGTAGGATTGGATAGGATAGAGGATAGGATAGGGTAGAGGATAGGATAGGATAGAGGATAGGATAGGATAGAGGATAGGATAGGATAGATGATATTATAGGATAGAGGATAGGATGGGATAGAGGATACGATATTATAGAGGATAGGATAGGATAGACGATAGGATCGGATAGAGAGTAGGACAGGGCATTGGATAGGAAAGAGGATAGGATAGGATAGAGGATAGGATAGGATAGAGGATAGGATAGGATAGAGGATAGGATAGAGGATAGGATAGGATAGAGGATAGGATAGGATAGGATAGAGGATAGGATAGGATAGAGGATAGGATAGGATAGAGGATAGGATAGGATAGAGGATAGGATAGGATAGAGGATAGGATAGGATAGAGGATAGGATAGGATAGAGGATAGGATAGGATAGAGGATAGGATAGGATAGAGGATAGGATAGGATAGAGGATAGGATAGGATAGAGGATAGGATAGGATAGAGGATAGGATAGGATAGAGGATAGGATAGGATAGAGGATAGGATAGGATAGAGGATAGGATAGGATAGACTATAGGATAGGATAGAGGATAGGATAGGATAGAGGATAGGATAGGATAGTGGATAGGATAGGATAGAGGATAGGATAGGATAGAGGATAGGATAGGATAGAGGATAGGATAGGATAGAGGATAGGATAGAGGATAGGATAGAGGATAGGATTCGATAGAGGACAGGATAGGATAGGATGGCGGAAAGGATAGGATAGAGTATAGAATAGGAGAGAGGATATGATAGGATAGAGGATAGGATAAGTTAGAGGATAGGATAGGATAGAGGATAGGATAGAGGATTGGATAGGATAGAGGATACGATAGGATAGAGGATAGGATAGGATAGAGGATAGGATAGGATAGAGGATAGGATAGGATAGAGGATAGGATAATAGAGAAGGATAGAATAGGATAGAGGATAGGATAGGATAGAGGATAGGATAGAGGATAGGATAGGTTAGAGGATAGGATAGGATAGAGGATAGGATAGAGGATAGGATAGGTTAGAGGATAGGATAGGATAGAGGATAGGATAGGATAGAGGATAGGATATAATAGAGGATAGGATAGGATAGACGATAGGATATGATAGACGATAGGATAGGATAGAGGATAGGATAGGATAGAGGATAGGATAGGATAGAGGATAGGATAGGATAGAGGATAGGATGGGATAAAGGATACGATATTATAGAGGATAGGATAGGATAGGATAGAGGATATGATCGGATAGAGGATAGGATAGGTTTGAGGATATGATCGGATAGAGGATAGGATAGGTTTGAGGATATTATACGATAGAATATAATAGAGGATACGATATTATAGAGGATACAATACGGTAGAGGATAGGATAGGGAATTCTATAGGATAGAGGATAGGATCGGATAGAGGATAGGATAGGGGATTGGATAGAATAGAGGATAGGATCGGATATAGGATAGGATAGGATAGAGGATAGGATAGGATAGAGGATAGGAAATAGGATTGAATAGGATAGAGGATAGGATATAGGATTGGATAGGATAGAGGATAGGATAGGGTAGAGGATAGGATAGGATAGAGGATAGGATAGGATAGAGGATAGGATAGGATAGATGATATTATAGGATAGAGGATAGGATAGGATAGAGGATAGGATAGGATAGATGATATTATAGGATAGAGGATAGGATAGGATAGAGGATAGGATCGGATAGAGAATAGGACAGGGCATTGGATAGGAAAGAGGATAGGATAGGATAGAGGATAGGATAGGATAGAGGATAGGATAGAGGATAGGATAGGATAGAGGATAGGATAGGATAGAGGATAGGATAGGATAGAGGATAGGATAGGATAGAGGATAGGATAGGATAGAGGATAGGATAGGATAGAGGATAGGATAGGATAGAGGATAGGATAGGATAGAGGACAGGATAGGATAGAGGATTGGATAGGATAGAGGATAGGATAGGATAGAGGATAGGATGGGATAAAGGATACGATATTATAGAGGATAGGATAGGATAGGATAGAGGATATGATCGGATAGAGGATAGGATAGGTTTGAGGATATGATCGGATAGAGGATAGGATAGGTTTGAGGATATTATACGATAGAATATAATAGAGGATACGATATTATAGAGGATACAATACGGTAGAGGATAGGATAGGGAATTCTATAGGATAGAGGATAGGATCGGATAGAGGATAGGATAGGGGATTGGATAGAATAGAGGATAGGATCGGATATAGGATAGGATAGGATAGAGGATAGGATAGGATAGAGGATAGGAAATAGGATTGAATAGGATAGAGGATAGGATATAGGATTGGATAGGATAGAGGATAGGATAGGGTAGAGGATAGGATAGGATAGAGGATAGGATAGGATAGAGGATAGGATAGGATAGATGATATTATAGGATAGAGGATAGGATAGGATAGAGGATAGGATCGGATAGAGAATAGGACAGGGCATTGGATAGGAAAGAGGATAGGATAGGATAGAGGATAGGATAGGATAGAGGATAGGATAGGATAGAGGATAGGATAGGATAGAGGATAGGATAGGATAGAGGATAGGATAGGATAGAGGATAGGATAGGATAGAGGATAGGATAGGATAGAGGATAGGATAGGATAGAGGATAGGATAGGATAGAGGATAGGATAGGATAGAGGATAGGATAGGATAGAGGATAGGATAGGATAGAGGATAGGATAGGATAGAGGATAGGATAGGATAGAGGATAGGATAGGATAGATGATATTATAGGATAGAGGACAGGATAGGATAGAGGATTGGATAGGATAGAGGATACGATAGGATAGAGGATAGGATAGAGAATAGGATAGGATAGAGGAGACGATAGGGGATTGGATCGGATACAGGATAGGCTACGGTAGAGGATAGGATAGGATAGGATAGAGAATAGGATAGGATAGATGATATTATAGGATAGAGGACAGGATGGGATAGAGGATAGGATAGGATAGAGGATAGGATAGGATAGAGGATAGGATAGAGGATAGGATTCGATAGAGGGCAGGATAGGATAGGATGGCGGAAAGGATAGTATAGAGTATAGAATAGGACAGAGGATAACATAGGATACAGGATAGGGTAAGTTAGAGGATAGGATAGGATAGAGGATAGGATAGAGGATAGGATAGGATAGAGGATAGGATAGGATAGAGGATAAGATAGGATAGAGGATAGGATAGGATTGAGGATAGGATTGGTGAGAGGATAGGATAGGATAAAGGATAGGATAGGATAGACAATAGGATAGGAAAGAGGATAGGATAGGATAGAGAATGGGATAGGATAGAGGATGGGATAGGATAGAGGATAGGATAGGATAGCGGATAGGATAGGATAGAGGATAGGATAGGATAGGATAGGATAGAGGATAGGATAGGATAGAGGATAGGATAGGATAGAGGATAGGATAGGATAGACGATAGGATAGGATAGAGGATAGGATAGGATAGAGGATAGGATAGGATAGAGGATAGGATAGGATAGAGGATAGGATAGGATAGACGATAGGATAGGATAGAGGATAGGATAGGATAGAGGATAAGATAGGATAGTGGATAGGATAGGATAGAGGATAGGATAGGATAGAGGATAGGATAGGTTAGAGGATAGGATAGGATAGGATAGAGGATAGGATAGAGGATAGAGTATAGGATAGGATAGTGGATAGGATAGGATAGAAGATACGATATTATAGAGGATAGGATAGGATAGAGTATAGGATACGATAGAGGATATGATAGATGATATTATAGGAAAGAGGGTAGGATAGGATAGAGGATACGATATTATAGACGATAGGATAGGATAGAGTATAGGATAGGATAGAGGATAGGATAGGATATTGGATGGGATAAGATAGGATAGAGGATAGAATATAGGATTGGATAGGATAGAGGATAGGATAGGGTAGAGGATAGGATAGGATAGAGGATAGGATAGGATAGAGGATAGGATAGGATAGATGATATTATAGGATAGAGGATAGGATAGGATAGAGGATACGATATTATAGAGGATAGGATAGGATAGACGATAGGATCGGATAGAGAGTAGGACAGGGCATTGGATAGGAAAGAGGATAGGATAGGATAGAGGATAGGGTAGGATAGAGGATAGGATAGGATAGAGGATAGGATAGGATAGAGGATAGGATAGGATAGAGGATAGGATAGGATAGAGGATAGGATAGGATAGACTATAGGATAGGATAGAGGATAGGATAGGAGAGAAGGATAGAATAGGATACAGGATAGGATAGGATAGAGGATAGGATAGGATAGAGGATAGGATAATAGAGAAGGATAGAATAGGATAGAGGATAGGATAGGATAGAGGATAGGATAGAGGATAGGATAGGTTAGAGGATAGGATAGGATAGAGGATAGGATAGAGGATAGGATAGGTTAGAGGATAGGATAGGATAGAGGATAGGATAGGATAGAGGATAGGATATAATAGAGGATAGGATAGGATAGACGATAGGATATGATAGACGATAGGATAGGATAGAGGATAGGATAGGATAGAGGATAGGATAGGATAGAGGATAGGATAGGATAGAGGATAGGATGGGATAAAGGATACGATATTATAGAGGATAGGATAGGATAGGATAGAGGATATGATCGGATAGAGGATAGGATAGGTTTGAGGATATGATCGGATAGAGGATAGGATAGGTTTGAGGATATTATACGATAGAATATAATAGAGGATACGATATTATAGAGGATACAATACGGTAGAGGATAGGATAGGGAATTCTATAGGATAGAGGATAGGATCGGATAGAGGATAGGATAGGGGATTGGATAGAATAGAGGATAGGATCGGATATAGGATAGGATAGGATAGAGGATAGGATAGGATAGAGGATAGGATAGGATAGAGGATAGGAAACAGGATTGAATAGGATAGAGGATAGGATATAATACAGGATATTATAGGATAGTCGATAGGATAGGATTGAGGATAGGACGGGATAGAGGAGAGGATAGAGAATAGGATAGGATAGAGGATAGGATAGGATAGAGGATAGGATAGGATAGGACAGAGGATACGATATTATGGAGGATAGGATAGCATAGCGGAAAGGGTAGGATAGAGGATAGGATCGGGGATTGGATAGGATAGGGGATTGGATAGTATAGAGGACAGGAGACGATAGAGGATAGGATAGGATAGAGGATAGAATAGGATAGAGGATAGGATAGGATAGGGGATAGGATACGTAAGAGGATAGGATAGGATAGAGAATAGGATATAGGATTGGATAGGATAGAGGATAGGATACGATAGAGGATAGGATAGGATAGGATAGAGAATAGGATAGGATAGATGATATTATAGGATAGAGGATATTATAGGACAGAGGAAACTATATTATAGAGTATAGGATAGGATAGAGGATAGGATCGGATAGAGGATAGGATAGGGGATTGGATAGGATAGAGGATAGGATTCGATAGAGGACAGTATAGGATAGGATGGCGGAAAGGATAGGATAGAGTGAAGAATAGGACAGAGGATAAGATAGGATAGAGGATACGATAGGATATAGGATAGGATAGAGAATAGGATAGGATAGATGATATTATAGGATAGAGGACAGGATGGGATAGACGATAGGATATGATAGAGGATAGGATAGGATAGAGGATAGGATAGGATAGAGGATAGCATAGGATAGAGGATAGGATAGGATAGGATAGAGGATAGGATTGGATAGAGGATAGGATAGGATAGAGGATAGGATAGGATAGAGGATAGGATAGGATAGAGGATAGGATAGGATAGAGGATAGAGGATACGATAGGATAGAGGATAGGATAGAGAAGAGGAAAGGATAGAGGAGACGATAGGGGATTGGATCGGATACAGGATAGGATACGGTAGAGGATGGGATATTATAGGATAGAGAATAGGATAGGATAGATGATATTATAGGATAGAGGACAGGATGGGATAGAGGATAGGATAGAGGAATGGATAGGATAGAGGATACGATAGGATAGAGGATAGGATAGGATAGAGGATAGGATAGGAGAGAAGGATAGAATAGGATAGAGGATAGGATAGGATAGAGGATAGGATAGGATAGAGGATAGGATAATAGAGAAGGATAGAATAGGATAGAGGATAGGATAGGATAGAGGATAGGATAGAGGATAGGATAGGTTAGAGGATAGGATAGGATAGAGGATAGGATAGGATAGAGGATAGGATAGGATAGAGGATAGGATAGGATAGAGGATAGGATAGGATTGAGGATAGGATTGGTGAGAGGATAGGATAGGATAAAGGATAGGATAGGATAGACAATAGGATAGGAAAGAGGATAGGATAGGATAGAGAATGGGATAGGATAGAGGATAGGATAGGATAGAGGATAGGATAGGATAGCGGGTAGGATAGGATAGAGGATAGGATAGGATAGGATAGGATAGGATAGAGTATAGGACAGGAGACGATAGAGGATAGGATAGGATAGAGGATAGGATAGGATAGAGGATATGATAGGATAGAGGATAGGATAGGATAGAGGATAGGATAGGTTAGAGGATCGGATAGGATAGAGGATAGGATAGGATAGAGGATAGGATAGAGGATAGGATTCGATAGAGGACAGGATAGGATAGGATGGCGGAAAGGATAGGATAGAGTATAGAATAGGACAGAGGATAAGATAGGATAGAGGATAGGATAAGTTAGAGGATAGGATAGGATAGAGGATTGGATAGGATAGAGGATACGATAGGGTAGAGGATAGGATAGGATAGAGGATAGGATAGGAGAGAAGGATAGAATAGGATAGAGGATAGGATAGGATAGAGGATAGGATAGGATAGAGGATAGGATAGGATAGAGGATAGGATAATAGAGAAGGATAGTATAGGATAGAGGATAGGATAGGATAGAGGATAGGATAGAGGATAGGATAGAGGATAGTATTCGATAGAGGACAGGATAGGATAGGATGGCGGAAAGGATAGGATAGAGTATATAATAGGACAGAGGATAATATAGGATAGAGGATAGGATAAGTTAGAGGATAGGATAGGATAGAGGATAGGATAGACGATTGGATAGGATAGAGGATACGATAGGATAGAGGATAGGATAGGATAGAGGATAGGATAGGAGAGAAGGATAGAATAGGATAGAGGATAGGATAGGATAGAGGATAGGATAGGATAGAGGATAGGATAATAGAGAAGGATAGAATAGGATAGAGGATAGGATAGGATAGAGGATAGGATAGAGGATAGGATAGGTTAGAGGATAGGATAGGATAGAGGATAGGATAGGATAGAGGATAGGATAGGATAGAGGATAGGATAGGATAGAGGATAGGATAGGATAGAGGATAGGATAATAGAGAAGGATAGTATAGGATAGAGGATAGGATAGGATAGAGGATAGGATAGAGGATAGGATAGAGGATAGTATTCGATAGAGGACAGGATAGGATAGGATGGCGGAAAGGATAGGATAGAGTATATAATAGGACAGAGGATAATATAGGATAGAGGATAGGATAAGTTAGAGGATAGGATAGGATAGAGGATAGGATAGACGATTGGATAGGATAGAGGATACGATAGGATAGAGGATAGGATAGGATAGAGGATAGGATAGGAGAGAAGGATAGAATAGGATAGAGGATAGGATAGGATAGAGGATAGGATAGGATAGAGGATAGGATAATAGAGAAGGATAGAATAGGATAGAGGATAGGATAGGATAGAGGATAGGATAGAGGATAGGATAGGTTAGAGGATAGGATAGGATAGAGGATAGGATAGGATAGAGGATAGGATAGGATAGAGGATAGGATAGGATAGAGGATAGGATAGGATAGAGGATAGGATAGGATAGAGGATAGGATAGAGAATAGGATAGGATAGAGGAGACGATAGGGGATTGGATCGGATACAGGATAGGATACGGTAGAGGATAGGATAGGATAGGATAGAGAATAGGATAGGATAGATGATATTATAGGATAGAGGACAGGATAGGATAGAGGATTGGATAGGATAGAGGGTACGATAGGATAGAGGATAGGATAGAGAATAGGATAGGATAGAGGAGACGATAGGGGATTGGATCGGATACAGGATAGGCTACGGTAGAGGATAGGATAGGATAGGATAGAGAATAGGATAGGATAGATGATATTATAGGATAGAGGACAGGATGGGATAGAGGATAAGATACGATAGAGGATAGGATAGGATAGAGGATAGGATAGAGGATAGGATTCGATAGAGGACAGGATAGGATAGGATGGGGGAAAGGATAGTATAGAGTATAGAATAGGACAGAGGATAAGATAGGATAGAGGAGAGGATAAGTTAGAGGATAGGATAGGATAGAGGATAGGATAGAGGATTGGATAGGATAGATTATACGATAGGATAGAGGATAGGATAGGATAGAGGATAGGATAGGAGAGAAGGATAGAATAGGATAGAGGATAGGATAGGATAGAGGATAGGATAGGATAGAGGATAGGATAATAGAGAAGGATAGAATAGGATAGAGGATAGGATAGGATAGAGGATAGGATAGAGGATAGGATAGGTTAGAGGATAGGATAGGATAGAGGATAGGGTAGGATAGAGGATAGGATAGGATAGAGGATAGGATAGGATTGAGGATAGGATTGGTGAGAGGATAGGATAGGATAAAGGATAGGATAGGATAGACAATAGGATAGGAAAGATGATAGGATAGGATAGAGAATGGGATAGGATAGAGGATAGGATAGGATAGAGGATAGGATAGGATAGCGGATAGGATAGGATAGAGGGTAGGATAGGATAGAGGATAGGATAGGTTTGAGGATATGATCGGATAGAGGATAGGATAGGTTAGAGGATATTATACGATAGAATATAATAGAGGATACGATATTATAGAGGATACAATACGGTAGAGGATAGGATAGGGAATTCTATAGGATAGAGGATAGGATAGGGGATTGGATAGAATAGAGGATAGGATCGGATATAGGATAGGATAGGATAGAGGATAGGATAGGATAGAGGATAGGAAATAGGATTGAATAGGATAGAGGATAGGATATAATACAGGATATTATAGGATAGTCGATAGGATAGGATTGAGGATAGGACGGGATAGAGGAGAGGATAGAGAATAGGATAGGATAGAGGATAGGATAGGATAGAGGATAGGATAGGATAGGATAGAGAATAGGATAGGATAGATGATATTATAGGATAGAGGACATTATAGGACAGAGGAAACTATATTATAGAGTATAGGATAGGATAGAGGATAGGGTCGGATAGAGGATAGGATAGGGGATTGGATAGGATAGAGGATAGGATTCGATAGAGGACAGTATAGGATAGGATGGCGGAAAGGATAGGATAGAGTGTAGAATAGGACAGAGGATAAGATAGGATAGAGGATGCGATAGGATATAGGATAGGATAGAGAATAGGATAGGATAGAGGATACGATATTATAGAGGATAGGATAGGATAGACGATAGGATCGGATAGAGAGTAGGACAGGGCATTGGATAGGAAAGAGGATAGGAAAGGATAGAGGATAGGATAGGATAGAGGATAGGATAGGATAGAGGATAGGATAGGATAGAGGATAGGATAGAGGATAGGATAGGATAGAGGATAGGATAGGATAGGATAGAGGATAGGATAGGATAGAGGATAGGATAGGATAGAGGATAGGATAGGATAGAGGATAGGATAGGATAGAGGATAGGATAGGATAGAGGATAGGATAGGATAGAGGATAGGATAGGATAGAGGATAGGATAGGATAGAGGATAGGATAGGATAGAGGATAGGATAGGATAGAGGATAGGATAGGATAGAGGATAGGATAGGATAGAGGATAGGATAGGATAGAGGATAGGATAGGATAGACTATAGGATAGGATAGAGGATAGGATAGGATAGAGGATAGGATAGGATAGTGGATAGGATAGGATAGAGGATAGGATAGGATAGAGGATAGGATAGGATAGAGGATAGGATAGGATAGAGGATAGGATAGAGGATAGGATTCGATAGAGGACAGGATAGGATAGGATGGCGGAAAGGATAGGATAGAGTATAGAATAGGAGAGAGGATATGATAGGATAGAGGATAGGATAAGTTAGAGGATAGGATAGGATAGAGGATAGGATAGAGGATTGGATAGGATAGAGGATACGATAGGATAGAGGATAGGATAGGATAGAGGATAGGATAGGAGAGAAGGATAGAATAGGATACAGGATAGGATAGGATAGAGGATAGGATAGGATAGAGGATAGGATAATAGAGAAGGATAGAATAGGATAGAGGATAGGATAGGATAGAGGATAGGATAGAGGATAGGATAGGTTAGAGGATAGGATAGGATAGAGGATAGGATAGAGGATAGGATAGGTTAGAGGATAGGATAGGATAGAGGATAGGATAGGATAGAGGATAGGATATAATAGAGGATAGGATAGGATAGACGATAGGATATGATAGACGATAGGATAGGATAGAGGATAGGATAGGATAGAGGATAGGATAGGATAGAGGATAGGATAGGATAGAGGATAGGATGGGATAAAGGATACGATATTATAGAGGATAGGATAGGATAGGATAGAGGATATGATCGGATAGAGGATAGGATATGTTTGAGGATATGATCGGATAGAGGATAGGATAGGTTTGAGGATATTATACGATAGAATATAATAGAGGATACGATATTATAGAGGATACAATACGGTAGAGGATAGGATAGGGAATTCTATAGGATAGAGGATAGGATCGGATAGAGGATAGGATAGGGGATTGGATAGAATAGAGGATAGGATCGGATATAGGATAGGATAGGATAGAGGATAGGATAGGATAGAGGATAGGAAATAGGATTGAATAGGATAGAGGATAGGATATAGGATTGGATAGGAAAGAGGATAGGATAGGATAGAGGATAGGATAGGATAGAGGATAGGATAGGATAGAGGATAGGATAGGATAGATGATATTATAGGATAGAGGATAGGATAGGATAGAGGATAGGATAGGATAGATGATATTATAGGATAGAGGATAGGATAGGATAGAGGATAGGATCGGATAGAGAATAGGACAGGGCATTGGATAGGAATGAGGATAGGATAGGATAGAGGATAGGATAGGATAGAGGATAGGATAGGATAGAGGATAGGATAGGATAGAGGATAGGATAGGATAGAGGATAGGATAGGATAGAGGATAGGATAGGATAGAGGATAGGATAGGATAGAGGATAGGATAGGATAGATGATATTATAGGATAGAGGACAGGATAGGATAGAGGATTGGATAGGATAGAGGATAGGATAGGATAGAGGATTGGATGGGATAAAGGATACGATATTATAGAGGATAGGATAGGATAGGATAGAGGATATGATCGGATAGAGGATAGGATAGGTTTGAGGATATGATCGGATAGAGGATAGGATAGATTTGAGGATATTATACCATAGAATATAATAGAGGATACAATACGGTAGAGGATAGGATAGGGAATTCTATAGGATAGAGGATAGGATCGGATAGAGGATAGGATAGGGGATTGGATAGAATAGAGGATAGGATCGGATATAGGATAGGATAGGATAGAGGATAGGATAGGATAGAGGATAGGAAATAGGATTGAATAGGATAGAGGATAGGATATAGGATTGGATAGGATAGTGGATAGGATAGGGTAGAGGATAGGATAGGATAGAGGATAGGATAGGATAGAGGATAGGATAGGATAGATGATATTATAGGATAGAGGATAGGATAGGATAGAGGATAGGATCGGATAGAGAATAGGACAGGGCATTGGATAGGAAAGAGGATAGGATAGGATAGAGGATAGGATAGGATAGAGGATAGGATAGGATAGAGGATAGGATAGGATAGAGGATAGGATAGGATAGAGGATAGGATAGGATAGAGGATAGGATAGGATAGAGGATAGGATAGGATAGAGGATAGGATAGGATAGAGGATAGGATAGGATAGAGGATAGGATAGGATAGAGGATATAATAGGATAGAGGATAGGATAGGATAGAGGATAGGATAGGATAGAGGATAGGATAGGATAGATGATATTATAGGATAGAGGACAGGATAGGATAGAGGATTGGATAGGATAGAGGATACGATAGGATAGAGGATAGGATAGAGAATAGGATAGGATAGAGGAGACGATAGGGGATTGGATCGGATACAGGATAGGCTACGGTAGAGGATAGGATAGGATAGGATAGAGAATAGGATAGGATAGATGATATTATAGGATAGAGGACAGGATGGGATAGAGGATAGGATAGGATAGAGGATAGGATAGGATAGAGGATAGGATAGAGGATAGGATACGATAGAGGATAGGATAGGATAGGATAGAGAATAGGATAGGATAGATGATATTATAGGATAGAGGACATTATAGGACAGAGGAAACTATATTATAGAGTATAGGATAGGATAGAGGATAGGATCGGATAGAGGATAGGATAGGGGATTGGATAGGATAGAGGATAGGATTCGATAGAGGACAGTATAGGATAGGATGGCGGAAAGGATAGGATAGAGTGAAGAATAGGACAGAGGATAAGATAGGATAGAGGATACGATAGGATATAGGATAGGATAGAGAATAGGATAGGATAGAGGATACGATAGGGGATTTGATCGGATACAGGATAGGATACGGTAGAGGATAGGATAGGATAGGATAGAGAATAGGATAGGATAGAGGATAGGATAGGATAGGATAGAGAATAGGATAGGATAGATGATATTATAGGATAGAGGACAGGATGGGATAGACGATAGGATATGATAGAGGATAGGATAGGATAGAGGATAGGATAGGATAGAGGATAGCATAGGATAGAGGATAGGATAGGATAGGATAGAGGATAGGATTGGATAGAGGATAGGATAGGATAGAGGATAGGATAGGATAGAGGATAGGATAGGATAGAGGATAGGATAGGATAGAGGATAGAGGATACGATAGGATAGAGGATAGGATAGAGAATAGGAAAGGATAGAGGAGACGATAGGGGATTGGATCGGATACAGGATAGGATACGGTAGAGGATGGGATATTATAGGATAGAGAATAGGATAGGATAGATGATATTATAGGATAGAGGACAGGATGGGATAGAGGATAGGATAGAGGAATGGATAGGATAGAGGATACGATAGGATAGAGGATAGGATAGGATAGAGGATAGGATAGGAGAGAAGGATAGAATAGGATAGAGGATAGGATAGGATAGAGGATAGGATAGGATAGAGGATAGGATAGGATAGAGGATAGGATAATAGAGAAGGATAGAATAGGATAGAGGATAGGATAGGATAGAGGATAGGATAGAGGATAGGATAGGTTAGAGGATAGGATAGGATAGAGGATAGGATAGGATAGAGGATAGGATAGGATAGAGGATAGGATAGGATAGAGGATAGGATAGGATTGAGGATAGGATTGGTGAGAGGATAGGATAGGATAAAGGATAGGATAGGATAGACAATAGGATAGGAAAGAGGATAGGATAGGATAGAGAATGGGATAGGATAGAGGATAGGATAGGATAGCGGGTAGGATAGGATAGAGGATAGGATAGGATAGGATAGGATAGAGGATAGGATAGGATAGAGGATAGGATAGGATAGAGGATAGGATAGGATAGAGGATAGGATAGGATAGAGGATAGGATAGGATAGAGGATAGGATAGGATAGAGGATAGGATAGGATAGAGGATAGGATAGGATAGAGGATAGGATAGGATAGAGGATAGGATAGGATAGGATAGAGGATAGGATAGGATAGGATAGAGGATAGGATAGGATAGGATAGAGGATAGGATAGAGGATAGGATAGGATAGGGGATAGAATAGGATAGAGGATAGGATAGGATAGAGGATAGGATAGAGGATAGGATAGAGGATAGGATAGAGGATAGGATAGGTTAGAGGATATTATAGGATAGAGGACATTATAGGACAGAGGAAACGATATTATAGAGCATAGGATAGGATAGAGGATAGGATCGGATAGAGGATAGGATAGGATAGAGGATAGGATAGAGGATAGGATTCGATAGAGGACAGGATTGGATAGGATGGCGGAAAGGATAAGATAGAGTATAGAATAGGACAGAGGATAAGATAGGATAGAGGATAGGATAAGTTAGAGGATATGATAGGATAGAGGATAGGATACAGGATTGAATAGGATAGAGGATACGATAGGATAGAGGATAGGATAGGATAGAGGATAGGATAATAGAGAAGGATAGAATAGGATAGAGGATAGGATAGGATAGAGGATAGGGTAGGATAGAGGATAGGATAGAGGATAGGATAGAGGATAGGATAGGTTAGAGGATAGGATAGGATAGAGGATAGGATAGGATAGAGGATAGGATAGGATAGAGGATAGGATAGGATAGAGGATAGGATAGGATTGAGGATAGGATTGGTGAGAGGATAGGATAGGATAAAGGATAGGATAGGATAGACAATAGGATAGGATAGGATAGAGAATGGGATAGGATAGAGGATAGGATAGGATAGAGGATAGGATAGGATAGCGGGTAGGATAGGATAGAGGATAGGATAGGATAGGATAGGATAGGATACAGGATAGGATACGGTAGAGGATAGGATAGGATAGGATAGAGAATAGGATAGGATAGATGATATTATAGGATAGAGGACAGGATAGGATAGAGGATTGGATAGGATAGAGGGTACGATAGGATAGAGGATAGGATAGAGAATAGGATAGGATAGAGGAGTCGATAGGGGATTGGATCGGATACAGGATAGGCTACGGTAGAGGATAGGATAGGATAGGATAGAGAATAGGATAGGATAGATGATATTATAGGATAGAGGACAGGATGGGATAGAGGATAGGATACGATAGAGGATAGGATAGGATAGAGGAGAGGATAAGTTAGAGGATAGGATAGGATAGAGGATAGGATAGAGGATTGGATAGGATAGAGGATACGATAGGATAGAGGATAGGATAGGATAGAGGATAGGATAGGAGAGAAGGATAGAATAGGATAGAGGATAGGATAGGATAGAGGATAGGATAGGATAGAGGATAGGATAATAGAGAAGGATAGAATAGGATAGAGGATAGGATAGGATAGAGGATAGGATAGAGGATAGGATAGGTTAGAGGATAGGATAGGATAGAGGATAGGGTAGGATAGAGGATAGGATAGGATAGAGGATAGGATAGGATTGAGGATAGGATTGGTGAGAGGATAGGATAGGATAAAGGATAGGATAGGATAGACAATAGGATAGGAAAGATGATAGGATAGGATAGAGAATGGGATAGGATAGAGGATAGGATAGGATAGAGGATAGGATAGGATAGCGGATAGGATAGGATAGAGGGTAGGATAGGATAGAGGATAGGATAGGTTTGAGGATATGATCGGATAGAGGATAGGATAGGTTAGAGGATATTATACGATAGAATATAATAGAGGATACGATATTATAGAGGATACAATACGGTAGAGGATAGGATAGGGAATTCTATAGGATAGAGGATAGGATAGGGGATTGGATAGAATAGAGGATAGGATCGGATATAGGATAGGATAGGATAGAGGATAGGATAGGATAGAGGATAGGAAATAGGATTGAATAGGATAGAGGATAGGATATAATACAGTATATTATAGGATAGTCGATAGGATAGGATTGAGGATAGGACGGGATAGAGGAGAGGATAGAGAATAGGATAGGATAGAGGATAGGATAGGATAGAGGATAGGATAGGATAGGATAGAGAATAGGATAGGATAGATGATATTATAGGATAGAGGACATTATAGGACAGAGGAAACTATATTATAGAGTATAGGATAGGATAGAGGATAGGGTCGGATAGAGGATAGGATAGGGGATTGGATAGGATAGAGGATAGGATTCGATAGAGGACAGTATAGGATAGGATGGCGGAAAGGATAGGATAGAGTGTAGAATAGGACAGAGGATAAGATAGGATAGAGGATGCGATAGGATATAGGATAGGATAGAGAATAGGATAGGATAGAGGATACGATATTATAGAGGATAGGATAGGATAGACGATAGGATCGGATAGAGAGTAGGACAGGGCATTGGATAGGAAAGAGGATAGGATAGGATAGAGGATAGGATAGGATAGAGGATAGGATAGGATAGAGGATAGGATAGGATAGAGGATAGGATAGAGGATAGGATAGAGGATAGGATAGGATAGAGGATAGGATAGGATAGGATAGAGGATAGGATAGGATAGAGGATAGGATAGGATAGAGGATAGGATAGGATAGAGGATAGGATAGGATAGAGGATAGGATAGGATAGAGGATAGGATAGGATAGAGGATAGGATAGGATAGAGGATAGGATAGGATAGAGGATAGGATAGGATAGAGGATAGGATAGGATAGAGGATAGGATAGGATAGAGGATAGGATAGGATAGAGGATAGGATAGGATAGAGGATAGGATAGGATAGAGTATAGGACAGGAGACGATAGAGGATAGGATAGGATAGAGGATAGGATAGGATAGAGGATATGATAGGATAGAGGATAGGATAGGATAGAGGATAGGATAGGATAGAGGATAGGATAGAGGATAGGATTCGATAGAGGACAGGATAGGATAGGATGGCGGAAAGGATAGGATAGAGTATAGAATAGGTGAGAGGATATGATAGGATAGAGGATAGGATAAGTTAGAGGATAGGATAGGATAGAGGATAGGATAGAGGATTGGATAGGATAGAGGATACGATAGGATAGAGGATAGGATAGGATAGAGGATAGGATAGGAGAGAAGGATAGAATAGGATACAGGATAGGATAGGATAGAGGATAGGATAGGATAAAGGATAGGATAGGATAGACAATAGGATAGGAAAGATGATAGGATAGGATAGAGAATGGGATAGGATAGAGGATAGGATAGGATAGAGGATAGGATAGGATAGCGGATAGGATAGGATAGAGGGTAGGATAGGATAGAGGATAGGATAGGTTTGAGGATATGATCGGATAGAGGATAGGATAGGTTAGAGGATATTATACGATAGAATATAATAGAGGATACGATATTATAGAGGATACAATACGGTAGAGGATAGGATAGGGAATTCTATAGGATAGAGGATAGGATAGGGGATTGGATAGAATAGAGGATAGGATCGGATATAGGATAGGATAGGATAGAGGATAGGATAGGATAGAGGATAGGAAATAGGATTGAATAGGATAGAGGATAGGATATAATACAGTATATTATAGGATAGTCGATAGGATAGGATTGAGGATAGGACGGGATAGAGGAGAGGATAGAGAATAGGATAGGATAGAGGATAGGATAGGATAGGATAGAGAATAGGATAGGATAGATGATATTATAGGATAGAGGACATTATAGGACAGAGGAAACTATATTATAGAGTATAGGATAGGATAGAGGATAGGGTCGGATAGAGGATAGGATAGGGGATTGGATAGGATAGAGGATAGGATTCGATAGAGGACAGTATAGGATAGGATGGCGGAAAGGATAGGATAGAGTGTAGAATAGGACAGAGGATAAGATAGGATAGAGGATGCGATAGGATATAGGATAGGATAGAGAATAGGATAGGATAGAGGATACGATATTATAGAGGATAGGATAGGATAGACGATAGGATCGGATAGAGAGTAGGACAGGGCATTGGATAGGAAAGAGGATAGGATAGGATAGAGGATAGGATAGGATAGAGGATAGGATAGGATAGAGGATAGGATAGGATAGAGGATAGGATAGAGGATAGGATAGGATAGAGGATAGGATAGGATAGGATAGAGGATAGGATAGGATAGAGGATAGGATAGGATAGAGGATAGGATAGGATAGAGGATAGGATAGGATAGAGGATAGGATAGGATAGAGGATAGGATAGGATAGAGGATAGGATAGGATAGAGGATAGGATAGGATAGAGGATAGGATAGGATAGAGGATAGGATAGGATAGAGGATAGGATAGGATAGAGGATAGGATAGGATAGAGGATAGGATAGGATAGAGGATAGGATAGGATAGACTATAGGATAGGATAGAGGATAGGATAGGATAGAGGATAGGATAGGATAGTGGATAGGATAGGATAGAGGATAGGATAGGATAGAGGATAGGATAGGATAGAGGATAGGATAGGATAGAGGATAGGATAGAGGATAGGATTCGATAGAGGACAGGATAGGATAGGATGGCGGAAAGGATAGGATAGAGTATAGAATAGGAGAGAGGATATGATAGGATAGAGGATAGGATAAGTTAGAGGATAGGATAGGATAGAGGATAGGATAGAGGATTGGATAGGATAGAGGATACGATAGGATAGAGGATAGGATAGGATAGAGGATAGGATAGGAGAGAAGGATAGAATAGGATACAGGATAGGATAGGATAGAGGATAGGATAGGATAGAGGATAGGATAATAGAGAAGGATAGAATAGGATAGAGGATAGGATAGGATAGAGGATAGGATAGAGGATAGGATAGGTTAGAGGATAGGATAG
Organism: Halictus rubicundus; assembly: GCF_050948215.1. Lineage (NCBI taxonomy): Eukaryota > Metazoa > Arthropoda > Insecta > Hymenoptera > Halictidae > Halictus > Halictus rubicundus. The sequence continues at coordinate 1,840,024 of NW_027488571.1, forward strand.
GATAGAGGATAGGATAGAGGATAGGATAGGTTAGAGGATAGGATAGGATAGAGGATAGGATAGGATAGAGGATAGGATATAATAGAGGATAGGATAGGATAGACGATAGGATATTATAGACGATAGGATAGGATAGAGGATAGGATAGGATAGAGGATAGGATAGGATAGAGGATAGGATAGGATAGAGGATAGGATGGGATAAAGGATACGATATTATAGAGGATAGGATAGGATAGGATAGAGGATATGATCGGATAGAGGATAGGATAGGTTTGAGGATATGATCGGATAGAGGATAGGATAGGTTTGAGGATATTATACGATAGAATATAATAGAGGATACGATATTATAGAGGATACAATACGGTAGAGGATAGGATAGGGAATTCTATAGGATAGAGGATAGGATCGGATAGAGGATAGGATAGGGGATTGGATAGAATAGAGGATAGGATCGGATATAGGATAGGATAGGATAGAGGATAGGATAGGATAGAGGATAGGAAATAGGATTGAATAGGATAGAGGATAGGATATAGGATTGGATAGGATAGAGGATAGGATAGGGTAGAGGATAGGATAGGATAGAGGATAGGATAGGATAGAGGATAGGATAGGATAGATGATATTATAGGATAGAGGATAGGATAGGATAGAGGATAGGATAGGATAGATGATATTATAGGATAGAGGATAGGATAGGATAGAGGATAGGATCGGATAGAGAATAGGACAGGGCATTGGATAGGAAAGAGGATAGGATAGGATAGAGGATAGGATAGGATAGAGGATAGGATAGGATAGAGGATAGGATAGGATAGAGGATAGGATAGGATAGAGGATAGGATAGGATAGAGGATGGGATAGGATAGAGGATAGGATAGGATAGAGGATAGGATAGGATAGAGGATAGGATAGGATAGAGGATAGGATAGGATAGATGATATTATAGGATAGAGGACAGGATAGGATAGAGGATTGGATAGGATAGAGGATAGGATAGGATAGAGGATAGGATGGGATAAAGGATACGATATTATAGAGGATAGGATAGGATAGACGATAGGATCGGATAGAGAGTAGGACAGGGCATTGGATAGGAAAGAGGATAGGATAGGATAGAGGATAGGATAGGATAGAGGATAGGATAGGATAGAGGATAGGATAGGATAGAGGATAGGATAGAGGATAGGATAGGATAGAGGATAGGATAGGATAGGATAGAGGATAGGATAGGATAGAGGATAGGATAGGATAGAGGATAGGATAGGATAGAGGATAGGATAGGATAGAGGATAGGATAGGATAGAGGATAGGATAGGATAGAGGATAGGATAGGATAGAGGATAGGATAGGATAGAGGATAGGATAGGATAGAGGATAGGATAGGATAGAGGATAGGATAGGATAGAGGATAGGATAGGATAGAGGATAGGATAGGATAGACTATAGGATAGGATAGAGGATAGGATAGGATAGAGGATAGGATAGGATAGTGGATAGGATAGGATAGAGGATAGGATAGGATAGAGGATAGGATAGGATAGAGGATAGGATAGGATAGAGGATAGGATAGAGGATAGGATTCGATAGAGGACAGGATAGGATAGGATGGCGGAAAGGATAGGATAGAGTATAGAATAGGACAGAGGATATGATAGGATAGAGGATAGGATAAGTTAGAGGATAGGATAGGATAGAGGATAGGATAGAGGATTGGATAGGATAGAGGATACGATAGGATAGAGGATAGGATAGGATAGAGGATAGGATAATAGAGAAGGATAGAATAGGATAGAGGATAGGATATAATAGAGGATAGGATAGGATAGACGATAGGATATTATAGACGATAGGATAGGATAGAGGATAGGATAGGATAGAGGATAGGATAGGATAGAGGATAGGATAGGATAGAGGATAGGATGGGATAAAGGATACGATATTATAGAGGATAGGATAGGATAGGATAGAGGATATGATCGGATAGAGGATAGGATAGGTTTGAGGATATGATCGGATAGAGGATAGGATAGGTTTGAGGATATTATACGATAGAATATAATAGAGGATACGATATTATAGAGGATACAATACGGTAGAGGATAGGATAGGGAATTCTATAGGATAGAGGATAGGATCGGATAGAGGATAGGATAGGGGATTGGATAGAATAGAGGATAGGATCGGATATAGGATAGGATAGGATAGAGGATAGGATAGGATAGAGGATAGGAAATAGGATTGAATAGGATAGAGGATAGGATATAGGATTGGATAGGATAGAGGATAGGATAGGGTAGAGGATAGGATAGGATAGAGGATAGGATAGGATAGAGGATAGGATAGGATAGATGATATTATAGGATAGAGGATAGGATAGGATAGAGGATAGGATAGGATAGATGATATTATAGGATAGAGGATAGGATAGGATAGAGGATAGGATCGGATAGAGAATAGGACAGGGCATTGGATAGGAAAGAGGATAGGATAGGATAGAGGATAGGATAGGATAGAGGATAGGATAGGATAGAGGATAGGATAGGATAGAGGATAGGATAGGATAGAGGATGGGATAGGATAGAGGATAGGATAGGATAGAGGATAGGATAGGATAGAGGATAGGATAGGATAGAGGATAGGATAGGATAGATGATATTATAGGATAGAGGACAGGATAGGATAGAGGATTGGATAGGATAGAGGATAGGATAGGATAGAGGATAGGATGGGATAAAGGATACGATATTATAGAGGATAGGATAGGATAGGATAGAGGATATGATCGGATAGAGGATAGGATAGGTTTGAGGATATGATCGGATAGAGGATAGGATAGGTTTGAGGATATTATACGGTAGAATATAATAGAGGATACGATATTATAGAGGATACAATACGGTAGAGGATAGGATAGGGAATTCTATAGGATAGAGGATAGGATCGGATAGAGGATAGGATAGGGGATTGGATAGAATAGAGGATAGGATCGGATATAGGATAGGATAGGATAGAGGATAGGATAGGATAGAGGATAGGAAATAGGATTGAATAGGATAGAGGATAGGATATAGGATTGGATAGGATAGAGGATAGGATAGGGTAGAGGATAGGATAGGATAGAGGATAGGATAGGATAGAGGATAGGATAGGATAGATGATATTATAGGATAGAGGATAGGATAGGATAGAGGATAGGATCGGATAGAGAATAGGACAGGGCATTGGATAGGAAAGAGGATAGGATAGGATAGAGGATAGGATAGGATAGAGGATAGGATAGGATAGAGGATAGGATAGGATAGAGGATAGGATAGGATAGAGGATAGGATAGGATAGAGGATAGGATAGGATAGAGGATAGGATAGGATAGAGGATAGGATAGGTTAGAGGATAGGATAGGATAGAGGATAGGATAGGAAAGAGGATAGGATAGGATAGAGGATAGGATAGGATAGAGTATAGGACAGGAGACGATAGAGGATAGGATAGGATAGAGGATAGGATAGGATAGAGGATAGGATAGGATAGAGGATAGGATAGGATAGAGGATAGGATAGGATAGAGGATAGGATAGGATAGAGGATAGGATAGGATAGAGGATAGGATAGGATAGAGGATAGGATAGGATAGAGGATAGGATAGGATAGAGGATAGGATAGAGGATAGGATACGATAGAGGATAGGATAGGATAGGATAGAGAATAGGATAGGATAGATGATATTATAGGATAGAGGACATTATAGGACAGAGGAAACTATATTATAGAGTATAGGATAGGATAGAGGATAGGATCGGATAGAGGATAGGATAGGGGATTGGATAGGATAGAGGATAGGATTCGATAGAGGACAGTATAGGATAGGATGGCGGAAAGGATAGGATAGAGTGAAGAATAGGACAGAGGATAAGATAGGATAGAGGATACGATAGGATATAGGATAGGATAGAGAATAGGATAGGATAGAGGATACGATAGGGGATTTGATCGGATACAGGATAGGATACGGTAGAGGATAGGATAGGATAGGATAGAGAATAGGATAGGATAGAGGATAGGATAGGATAGGATAGAGAATAGGATAGGATAGATGATATTATAGGATAGAGGACAGGATGGGATAGACGATAGGATATGATAGAGGATAGGATAGGATAGAGGATAGGATAGGATAGAGGATAGCATAGGATAGAGGATAGGATAGGATAGGATAGAGGATAGGATTGGATAGAGGATAGGATAGGATAGAGGATAGGATAGGATAGAGGATAGGATAGGATAGAGGATAGGATAGGATAGAGGATAGAGGATACGATAGGATAGAGGATAGGATAGAGAATAGGAAAGGATAGAGGAGACGATAGGGGATTGGATCGGATACAGGATAGGATACGGTAGAGGATGGGATATTATAGGATAGAGAATAGGATAGGATAGATGATATTATAGGATAGAGGACAGGATGGGATAGAGGATAGGATAGAGGAATGGATAGGATAGAGGATACGATAGGATAGAGGATAGGATAGGATAGAGGATAGGATAGGAGAGAAGGATAGAATAGGATAGAGGATAGGATAGGATAGAGGATAGGATAGGATAGAGGATAGGATAATAGAGAAGGATAGAATAGGATAGAGGATAGGATAGGATAGAGGATAGGATAGGTTAGAGGATAGGATAGGATAGAGGATAGGATAGGATAGAGGATAGGATAGGATAGAGGATAGGATAGGATAGAGGATAGGATAGGATAGAGGATAGGATAGGATAGGATAGAGGATAGGATAGGATAGGATAGAGGATAGGATAGAGGATAGGATAGGATAGGGGATAGAATAGTACAGAGGATAAGATAGGATAGAGGATAGGATAAGTTAGAGGATATGATAGGATAGAGGATAGGATACAGGATTGAATAGGATAGAGGATACGATAGGATAGAGGATAGGATAGGATAGAGGATAGGATAATAGAGAAGGATAGAATAGGATAGAGGATAGGATAGGATAGAGGATAGGGTAGGATAGAGGATAGGATAGAGGATAGGATAGAGGATAGGATAGGTTAGAGGATAGGATAGGATAGAGGATAGGATAGGATAGAGGATAGGATAGGATAGAGGATAGGATAGGATAGAGGATAGGATAGGATAGAGGATAGGATAGGATAGGATAGAGGATAGGATAGGATAGAGGATAGGATAGGACAGAGGATAAGATAGGATAGAGGATAGGATAAGTTAGAGGATAGGATAGGATAGAGGATAGGATAGAGGATTGGATAGGATAGAGGATACGATAGGATATAGGATAGGATAGGATAGAGGATAGGATAGGAGAGAAGGATAGAATAGGATAGAGGATAGGATAGGCTAGAGGATAGGATAATAGAGAAGGATAGAATAGGATAGAGGATAGGGTAGGATAGAGGATATGATAGAGGATAGGATAGGTTAGAGGATAGGATAGGATAGAGGATAGGATAGGATAGAGGATAGGATAGGATAGAGGATAGGATAGGATAGAGGATAGGATAGGATAGAGGATAGGATAGGATAGAGGATAGGATAGGATAGAGGATAGGATAGGATAGAGGATAGGATAGGATAGGATAGAGGATAGGATAGGATAGGATAGAGGATAGGATAGGATAGGGGATAGAATAGTACAGAGGATAAGATAGGATAGAGGATAGGATAAGTTAGAGGATATGATAGGATAGAGGATAGGATACAGGATTGAATAGGATAGATGATACGATAGGATAGAGGATAGGATAGGATAGAGGATAGGATAGGATAGAGGATAGGATAGGATAGAGGATAGGATAGGATAGAGGATAGGATAGGATAGGATAGAGGATAGGATAGGATAGGATAGAGGATAGGATAGGATAGGGGATAGAATAGTACAGAGGATAAGATAGGATAGAGGATAGGATAAGTTAGAGGATATGATAGGATAGAGGATAGGATACAGGATTGAATAGGATAGAGGATACGATAGGATAGAGGATAGGATAGGATAGAGGATAGGATAATAGAGAAGGATAGAATAGGATAGAGGATAGGATAGGATAGAGGATAGGGTAGGATAGAGGATAGGATAGAGGATAGGATAGAGGATAGGATAGGTTAGAGGATAGGATAGGATAGAGGATAGGATAGGATAGAGGATAGGATAGGATAGAGGATAGGATAGGATAGAGGATAGGATAGGATAGAGGATAGGATAGGATAGGATAGAGGATAGGATAGGATAGAGGATAGGATAGGACAGAGGATAAGATAGGATAGAGGATAGGATAAGTTAGAGGATAGGATAGGATAGAGGATAGGATAGAGGATTGGATAGGATAGAGGATACGATAGGATAGAGGATAGGATAGGATAGAGGATAGGATAGGAGAGAAGGATAGAATAGGATAGAGGATAGGATAGGCTAGAGGATAGGATAATAGAGAAGGATAGAATAGGATAGAGGATAGGGTAGGATAGAGGATATGATAGAGGATAGGATAGGTTAGAGGATAGGATAGGATAGAGGATAGGATAGGATAGAGGATAGGATAGGATAGAGGATAGGATAGGATAGACGATAGGATAGGATAGAGGATAGGATAGGATAGACGATAGGATAGGATAGAGGATAGGATAGCATAAAGGATAGGATAGGATTGACGATAGGATAGAGGATAGGATAGGATAGAGGATAGGATAGGATATAGGGTAGGATAGGATAGAGGATATTATAGGACAGAGGATAGGATAGCATAAAGGATAGGATAGGATTGACGATAGGATAGAGGATAGGATAGGATAGAGGATAGGATAGGATATAGGGTAGGATAGGATAGAGGATATTATAGGACAGAGGATAGGATAGGATAGGATTGAGGATAGGATAGGATAGATGATACGATATTATAGGGGATAGGATAGGATAGAGGATAGGATAGGATAGAGGATGGGATAGGATAGAGTACAGGATAGGATAGAGGATAGGATAGGATACAGGCTAGGATAGAGGATAGGATAGGATGGAGGATAGGATAGGATAGAGGATAGGATAGGATTGACGATAGGATAGGATAGGGGATAGGACGGGATAGATTATAGGATAGGATAGAGGATAGGATAGGATTGAGGATAGGATAGGAGAGAGGATAGGATATGATACAGGATACGATATTATAGATTATAGGATAGAGGATAGGATAGGATAGGATAGAGGATAGGATAGGATAGAGGATAGGATAGGATTGAAGATAGGATAGCATAGAGGATAGGATAGGATAGAGGATAGGATATAATAGAGGATACGATGTTATAGAGGATAGGATAGGACAGAGGATAGGATAGGATAGAGGATAGGATAGGGGATTGGATAGGATAGAGGATAGGATTCGATAGAGGACAGGATAGGATAGGATGGCGGAAAGGATAGGTTAGAGTATAGAATAGGACAGAGGATAAGATAGGATAGAGGATAGGATAAGTTAGAGGATAGGATATGATAGAGGATAGAATAGAGGATTAGATAGGATAGAGGATACGATAGGATAGAGGATAGGATAGAGAATAGGATAGGATAGAGGATACGATAGGGGATTGGATCGGATACAGGATAGGATACGGTAGAGGATAGGATAGGATAGGATAGAGAATAGGATAGGATAGATGATATTATAGGATAGAGGACAGGATAGGATAGAGGATAGGATAGGATAGAGGATAGGATAGGATAGAAGATAGGATAGGAGAGAAGGATAGGATAGGATAGAGGATAGGATAGGATAGAGGATAGGATAGGATAGAGGATAGGATGGGACAGAGGATAGGATAGGATAGAGGATAGGGTAGGATAGAGGATAGGAAAGGATAGGCGATTTGATCGGATACATGATAGGATACGATAGATGATAGGATAGGATAGAGGATAGGATAGGATAGAGGATAGGATAGGATAGAGGATAGGATAGGATAGAGGATAGGATAGGATAGAGGATAGGATAGGATAGGATAGAGGATAGGATAAGATAGAGGATAGGATAGGATAGAGGATAGGATAGGATAGAGAATAGGATAGGATAGAGGATAGGATAGGTTAGAGGATAGGATAGGATAGAGGATAGGATAGGATAGAGGCTAGGATAGGATAGAGGATAGGATAGGATAGAGGATAGGATAGGATAGAGGATAGGATAGAGGATAGAGGATAGGATAGGATATTGGATACGAATGGATTGAGGAATGGATTGGATAGAGGATAGGATAGGATAAAGGATAGGATAGGATAGAGGATAGCATAGAGAATAGGATAGGATACAGGATAGGATAGGCGATTGGATAGGATAGATGATATTATAGGAAAGAGGATATGATATGATAGAGTATACGATATTATAGAGGATAGGGTAGGATAGAGGATAGAATAGGATAGAGGATAGGATAGGATAGTGGATAGGATAGGATTGAGGATAGGATAGGAAAGAGGATAGGATAGGATAGAGGATAGGATAGGATAGAGGATAGGATAGGATAGAGGATAGGATAGGAAAGAGGATAGGATAGAGGATAGGATAGGATAGGATAGAGGATAGGATAGAGGATAGGATAGAGGATTGGATAGGATAGTGGATATTATAGGATAGAGGATAGGATAGGATAGGATAGAGGATAGGATAGGATAGAGTATAGGATATAGGATTGGATAGGATAGAGTATAGGATATAGGATTGAATAGGATAGAGGATAGGATACGATAGAGGATAGGATAGGATAGAGGATAGGATAGGATAGAGGATAGGATAGGATAGAGGATAGGATAGGATAGATGATGGGATAGGATAGAGGATAGGATAGGATAGAGGATAGGATAGGATAGAGGATAGGATAGCATAAAGGATAGGATAGGATTGACGACAGGATAGGATAGAGGATAGGATAGGATTGAGGATAGGATAGGATAGAGGATACGATATTATAGGGGATAGGATAGGATAGATGATATTATAGGATAGAGGACAGGATAGGATAGAGGATAGGATAGGATAGAGGATAGGATAGGATAGAAGATAGGATAGGAGAGAAGGATAGGATAGGATAGAGCATAGGATAGGATAGAGGATAGGATAGGATAGAGGATAGGATGGGACAGAGGATAGGATAGGATAGAGGATAGGGTAGGATAGAGGATAGGAAAGGATAGGCGATTTGATCGGATACATGATAGGATACGATAGATGATAGGATAGGATAGAGGATAGGATAGGATAGAGGATAGGATAGGATAGAGGATAGGATAGGATAGAGGATAGGATAGGATAGAGGATAGGATAGGATAGAGGATAGGATAGGATAGAGGATAGGATAGGTTAGAGGATAGGATAGGATAGAGGATAGGATAGGATAGAGGCTAGGATAGGATAGAGGATAGGATAGGATAGAGGATAGGATAGGATAGAGGATAGGATAGAGGATAGAGGATAGGATAGGATGGAGGATAGGATAGGATAGAGGATAGGATAGGATAGAGGATAGGATAGGATAGAGGATAGGATAGGATAGAGGATAGGATAGAGGATAGGATAGGATAGAGGATAGGGTAGGATAGAGGATAGGATAGGATAGAGGATAGGATGGGATAGAGAATAGGATAGGATAGAGGATAGGTTAGGATAGAGGATAGGAAAGGATAGAGGATAGGATAGGATAGAGGATAGGATAGGATATTGGATACGAATGGATTGAGGAATGGATTGGATAGAGGATAGGATAGGATAAAGGATAGGATAGGATAGAGGATAGGATATAATAGAGGTTACGATATTATAGAGGATAGGATAGGACAGAGGATAGGATAGGATAGAGGATAGGATGGGATAGAGGATAGAATAGATACAGGATAGGATAGGATAGAGGATAGGATAGGATGGAGGATAGGATCGAGGATAGGATAGGATAGAGGATAGGATACGATAGAGGATAGGATAGGATAGGATAGAGAATAGGATAGGATAGATGATATTATAGGATAGAGGACATTATAGGACAGAGGAAACGATATTATAGAAGATAGGATAGGATAGAGGATAGGATCGGATAGAGGATAGGATAGGGGATTGGATACGAATGGATTGAGGAATGGATTGGATAGAGGATAGGATAGGATAAAGGATAGGATAGGATAGAGGATAGCATAGAGAATAGGATAGGATACAGGATAGGATAGGCGATTGGATAGGATAGATGATATTATAGGAAAGAGGATATGATATGATAGAGGATACGATATTATAGAGGATAGGGTAGGAAAGAGGATAGAATAGGATAGAGGATAGGATACGATAGTGGATAGGATAGGATAGAGGATAGGATAGAGGATAGGATAGAGGATTGGATAGGATAGAGGATATTATAGGATAGAGGATAGGATAGGATAGGATAGAGGATAGGATAGGATAGAGTATAGGATATAGGATTGGATAGGATAGAGTATAGGATATAGGATTGAATAGGATAGAGGATAGGATACGATAGAGGATAGGATAGGATAGAGGATAGGATAGGATAGAGGATAGGATAGGATAGAGGATAGGATAGGATAGATGATGGGATAGGATAGAGGATAGGATAGGATAGAGGATAGGATAGGATAGAGGATAGGATAGCATAAAGGATAGGATAGGATTGACGACAGGATAGGATAGAGGATAGGATAGGATTGAGGATAGGATAGGATAGAGGATACGATATTATAGGGGATAGGATAGGATAGAGGATAGGATAGGATAGAGGATGGGATAGGATAGAGTACAGGATAGGATAGAGGATAGGATAGGATGCAGGATAGGATAGGATAGAGGATAGGATAGGATAGAGGATATTATAGGACAGAGGACAGGATAGGATAGGATTGAGGATAGGATAGGATTGAGGATAGGATAGGATAGAGGATACGATATTATAGAGGATAGGATAGGATAGAGGATAGGATAGGATTGAGGATAGGATAGGATAGAGGATACGATATTATAGGGGATAGGATAGGTTAGAGTATAGGATAGGATAGAGGATAGGATAGGATAGAGATTAGGATAGGAAAGAGGATAGGATAGGATAGTGGATAGGATAGGATAGAGGATATGATAGGATAGAGTATGGGATAGGGAAGAGGATGGGATAGGATAGAGAATAGCGTAGGATAGATGATATTATAGGATAGAGGATTGGATAGGATAGAGGATACGATAGGATAGAGGATAGGATAGGATTGAGGATAGGATAGGATAGACGATAGGATAGGATAGAGGATAGGATAGCATAGAGGATAGGTTAGGATTGACGATAGGATAGGATAGGGGATAGGACGGGATAGAGGATAGGATAGAGGATTGGATAGGATAGGATAGGATAGAGAATAGGATAGGATAGACGATATTATAGGATAGAGGATAGGATAGGATGGAGGATAGTATAGAGGATAGGATAGGATAGAGGATAGAGGATAGCATAGGATAGAAGATAGGATAGGATAGAGGATAGGATAGGATAGACGATAGGATAGGATAGAGGATAGGATAGCATAAAGGATAGGATAGGATTGACGATAGGATAGAGGATAGGATAGGATAGAGGATAGGATAGGATATAGGGTAGGATAGGATAGAGGATATTATAGGACAGAGGATAGGATAGGATAGGATTGAGGATAGGATAGGATAGATGATACGATATTATAGGGGATAGGATAGGATAGAGGATAGGATAGGATAGAGGATGGGATAGGATAGAGTACAGGATAGGATAGAGGATAGGATAGGATACAGGCTAGGATAGAGGATAGGATAGGATGGAGGATAGGATAAGATAGAGGATAGGATAGGATTGACGATAGGATAGGATAGGGGATAGGACGGGATAGAGTATAGGATAGGATAGAGGATAGGATAGGATTGAGGATAGGATAGCATAGAGGATAGGATAGGATAGAGGATAGGATATAATAGAGGATACGATATTATAGAGGATAGGATAGGACAGAGGATAGGATAGGATAGAGGATAGGATGGGATAGAGGATAGAATAGATACAGGATAGGATAGGATAGAGGATAGGATAGGATGGAGGATAGGATCGAGGATAGGATAGGATAGAGGATAGGATACGATAGAGGATAGGATAGGATAGGATAGAGAATAGGATAGGATAGATGATATTATAGGATAGAGGACATTATAGGACAGAGGAAACGATATTATAGAGGATAGGATAGGATAGAGGATAGGATCGGATAGAGGATAGGATAGGGGATTGGATAGGATAGAGGATAGGATTCGATAGAGGACAGGATAGGATAGGATGGCGGAAAGGATAGGATAGAGTATAGAATAGGACAGAGGATAAGATAGGATAGAGGATAGGATAAGTTAGAGGATAGGATATGATAGAGGATAGAATAGAGGATTAGATAGGATAGAGGATACGATAGGATAGAGGATAGGATAGGATAGGATAGAGAATAGGATAGGATAGATGATATTATAGGATAGAGGACAGGATAGGATAGAGGATAGGATAGGATAGAGGATAGGATAGGATAGAGGATAGGATAGGATAGACGATAGGATAGGACAGAGGATAGGATAGCATAAAGGATAGGATAGGATTGACGATAGGATAGGATAGAGGATAGGATAGGATTGAGGATAGGATAGAGGATTGGATAGGATAGAGGATAGAGGATAGAGGATAGGATAGGATAGAGGATAGGATAGGATAGAGGATAGGATAGGATTGAGGATAGGATAGGATAGAGGATAGGATAGAGGATTGGATAGGATAGGATAGGATAGAGAATAGGATAGGATAGACGATATTATAGGATAGAGGATAGGATAGGATAGAGGATAGAGGATAGCATAGGATAGAAGATAGGATAGGATAGAGGATAGGATAGGATAGACGATAGGATAGGATAGAGGATAGGATAGCATAAAGGATAGCATAGTATTGACGATAGGGTACGGGATAGGATAGGATAGAGGATAGGATAGGATATAGGGTAGGATAGGATAGAGGATATTATAGGACAGAGGATAGGATAGGAAAGGATTGAGGATAGGATAGGATATAGGATACGATATTATAGGGGATAGGATAGGATAGAGGATAGGATAGGATAGAGGATGGGATAGGATAGAGTACAGGATAGGATAGAGGATAGGATAAGATAGAGGCTAGGATAGAGGATAGGATAGGATGGAGGATAGGATAGGATAGAGGATAGGATAGGATTGACGATGGGATCGGATAGGGGATAGGACGGTATATAGGATAGGATAGGATAGAGGATAGGATAGGATTGACGATAGAATAGGATAGGGGATAGGACGGGATAGTGGATAGGATAGCGGATTGGATAGGATAGAGGATAGGATAGGATAGAGTACAGGATAGGATAGAGGATAGGATAAGATAGAGGCTAGGATAGAGGATAGGATAGGATGGAGGATAGGATAGGATAGAGGATAGGATAGGATTGACGATAGGATCGGATAGGGGATAGGACCGTATATAGGATAGGATAGGATAGAGGATAGGATAGGATTGACGATAGAATAGGATAGGGGATAGGACGGGATAGTGGATAGGATAGCGGATTGGATAGGATAGAGGATAGGATACGATAGAGGATAGGACAGGATAGAGAATAGGATAGGATAGAGAATAGGATAGGATAGACGATATTATAGGATAGAGGATAGGATAGGATGGAGGATAGGATCGAGGATAGGATAGGATAGAGGATAGGATAGGATAGAGGATAGGATAGGATAGAGGCTAGGATAGTATAGAGGATAGGGTAGGATAGAGGATAGGATAGGATAGAAGATAGGATAGGATAGAGGATAGGATAGTGGATAGGATAGGATAGAGGATAGGATAGGATAGAGGATAGGATAGGATAGATGATGGGATAGGATAGAGGATAGGATAGGATAGAGGATAGGATAGGATAGAGGATAGGATAGCATAAAGGATAGGATAGGATTGACGACAGGATAGGATAGAGGATAGGATAGGATAGAGGATATTATAGGACAGAGGACAGGATAGGATAGGATTGAGGATAGGATAGGATTGAGGATAGTATAGAGGATAGGATAGGATAGAAGATAGGATAGGATAGAGGATAGGATAGGATAGAGGATAGGATAGGATAGGGGATAGGATACGATAGAGGATAGGATAGGATAGAGGATAGGATAGGATAGAGGATAGGATAGGATACAGGATAGGATGGGATAGAGGATAGGGTAGGATAGAGGATAGGGTAGGATAGAGGATAGAATAGGATAGAGGATAGGATAGGATAGAGGATAGGATAGGATATAGGATAGAGAATAGGATATAGGATTGGATAGGATAGAGGATAGGATACGATAGAGGATAGGATAGGATAGGATAGGATAGAGAATAGGATAGGATAGATGATATTATAGAATAGAGGACATTATAGGACAGAGGAAACGATATTATAGAGGATAGGATAGGATAGAGGATAGGATAGGAGAGAAGGATAGGATAGGATAGAGGATAGGATAGGATAGAGGATAGGATAGGATAGAGGATAGGATGGGATAGAGGATAGGATAGGATAGAGGATAGGATAGGATAGAGGATAGGATGGGATAGAGGATAGGATAGGATAGAGGATAGGTTAGGATAGAGGATAGGAAAGGATACAGGATAGGATGGGATAGAGGATAGGATAGTATAGAGGATAGAATAGGATAGAGTATAGGATAGGATAGAGGATAGGATAGGATATAGGATAGAGAATAGGATATAGGATTGGATAAGATAGGGGGTAGGATACGATAGAGGATAGGATAGGATAGGATAGGATAGAGAATAGGATAGGATAGATGATATTATAGAATAGAGGACATTATAGGACAGAGGAAACGATATTATAGAGGATAGGATAGGATAGAGGATAGGATCGGATATAGGATAGGATAGGGGATTGGATAGGATAGAAGACAGGAGACGATAGAGGATAGGATAAGTTAGAGGATAGGATAGGAAAGAGGATAGGATAGAGGATAGGATAGGATAGGATAGAGGATAGGATAAAGGAAAGGATAGAGGATTGGATAGGATAGAGGATATTATAGGATAGAGGATAGGATAGGATAGGATAGAGGATAGGATAGGATAGATGATGGGATAGGATAGAGGATAGGATAGGATAGAGGATAGGATAGAGGATAGGATAGGATAGAGGATAGGACAGGATACAGGATAGGATAGGATAGAGGATAGGATAGCATAGAAGATAGGATAGGATTGACGATAGGATAGGATAGAGAATAGGATAGGATATAGGGTAGGATAGGATAGAGGATAGAATAGGATAGAGGAAAGGATAGGATAGAGGGTATTATAGGATAGTGGATAGGATAGGATAGAGGATATGATAGGATAGAGGATAGGATAGGATAGAGGATACGATATTATAGAGGATAGGATAGAGGATAGGATAGAGGATAGGATAGGATAGTGGAAAAGATAGGATAGAGGATATGATAGGATAAAGTATAGGATAGGGCAGAGGATGGGATAGGATACAGGATACGATGGGATAGAGGATAGGATAGAGGATAGGATAGCATGGAGAATAGGATAGGATTAAGGATAGGATAGGATAGAGGATAGGATAGAGGATAGGATAGAGGATAGGATAGAGGATAGGATAGGATAGAGGATAGGATAGGATAGAGGATAGGATAGGATAGAGGATATGATAGGATAGAGGATAGGATAGGATAGAGGATAGGATACAATAGAGGATAGGGTAGGATAGTGGATAGGATAGAAGAGAGGATAGGATAGGATAGGATAGAGGATAGGATAGGATAGAGGATACGATATTATAGAGGATAGGATAGGATAGAGGATAGGATAGGATAGAGGATAGGATAGGATAGAGGATGGGATAGGATAGGGTACAGGATAGGATAGAGGATAGGATAGGATACAGGATAGGATAGAGGATAGGATAGGATGGAGGATAGATAGGATAGAGGATAGGATAGGATAGAGGATATTATAGGACAGAGGATAGGATAGGATAGGATTGAGGATAGGATAGGATAGAGGATACGATATTATAGAGGAATGGATAGGATAGACGATAGGATACGATAGATAATATGATAGGATAGAGTATAGGATAGGGCAGAGGATGGGATAGGATACAGGATACAATAGGATAGAGGATAGGATAGAGCATAGGATAGCATGGAGAATAGGATAGGATTAAGGATAGGATAGGTTAGATTATAGGATAGGATAGAGGATAGGATAGGATAGAGGATAGGATAGGATATAGAATAGGATAGGATAGGATAGTGGATAGGATAGGATAGAGGATATGATAGGATAGAGTATGGGATAGGGAAGAGGATGGGATAGGATAGAGAATAGCGTAGGATAGATGATATTGTTGCGGAGGCTTCGGCCCCGCCTCGCCGGCGAACACATCCCTCAACCAAACAACAACACCGAACACTACCAACAACTATATAACTATTTATTGGCTGTCAACGGACAATGTTAAAAGATGCGATACAGGTGCGTGCTCTCGCTTCGTCGACTCGAGAGGTTCTGTCGTCTGTCTTCTTCTTAACAACAACCCCGTTGGCCGGATATTATAGGATAGAGGATAGGATAGTATAGAGGATAGGATAGGATAGAGGATAGGATAGGATAGTGGATAGGATAGGATAGAGGATTGGATAGGATAGAGGATAGGATCGGATAGAGGATAGGATAGGATAGAGGATATTATAGGATAGAGGATATTATAAGATAGTGGATAGGATAGGATAGAGAATAGGATAGGATAGAATTGAGGATAGCATAGGATAGAGGATAGGATAGGATAGAGGCTAGGAAAGGATACCGGATAGGATAGAGGATTGGATAGGATATAGGACAGGGTACGATAGAGGATAGGATAGGATAGAGGATAGGATAGGTTCGAGGATAGGATAGGATTGAGGATAGGATAGAGGATAGGATAGGATAGAGGATAGGATAGGGCAGATGATGGGATAGGATAGTGGATACGATTGGATACAGGATAGGATAGAGGATAGGATAGCATAGAGGATAGGATAGGATAGAGGATAGGATAGGATAGAGGATGAGGATAGGATAGGATAGAGGATAGGATAGGATAGAGGATAGGATAGGATAGAGGATATGATAGGATAGAGGATAGGATAGGATAGGATAGAGGATAGGATAGGATAGAGGATAGGATAGGATAGAGGATAGGATAGGATAGAGGATAGGATAGGATAGAGGATAGGATAGGATAGAGGATAGGATAGGATAGAGGATAGGATAAGATAGAGGATAGGATAGGATAGAGGATAGGATAGGATAGAGGATAGGATCGGATAGAGGATAGGATAGGATAGAGGATAGGATAGGATAGAGGATAGGATAGGATAGAGGATAGGATAGGATAGAGGATAGGATAGGATAGAGGATAGGATAGGATAGAGGATAGGATAGGATAGAGGATAGGATATAGGATTGGATAGGATAGAGGATAGGATACGATAGAGGATAGGATAGGATAGGATTGAGGATAGGATAGGATTGAGGATAGGATATAGGATTGGATAGGATAGAGGATAGGATACGATAGAGGATAGGATAGGATAGGGGATAGGATAGGATAGGATAGAGGGTAGGATAGGATAGAGGATAGGATAGAGGATAGGATACAGGATAGGATAGAGGATAGGATAGGATAGAGGATAGGATAGGATAGAGGATAGGATAGGATAGAGGATAGGATAGGATAGAGGATAGGATAGGATAGAGGATAGGATAGGATAGAGGATAGGATAGGATTGAGGATAGGATATAGGATTGGATAGGATAAAGGATAGGATACGATAGAGGATAGGATAGGATAGAGGATAGGATAGGATAGACGATAGGATAGGATAGAGGATAGGATAGGATAGAGGATAGGATAGGATAGAGGATAGGAGGGGTAGAGGATAGGATAGGATGGAGTGTAGGATAGGATTGAGGATAGGATAGGGTTGAGCATAACATAGGGTAGAGGATAGGATAGTATAGAGGATAGAATAGGATAGATTATAGGATAGTGGATTGGGTATGATAGAGAACAGGAGTCGATAGAGGATGGGATAGGATAGGATAAAGGATAGGATAGGATAGAGTGTAGAATAGGATAGAGGATAGGATAGGATAGACGATAGGATAGGATAGAGGATAGGATGGTATAGAGGATAGGATAGAAAATAGAGGATAGGATAGAGGATTGGATACGATACGGGGTATTATAGGATAGAGGGTAGGATAGGATAGCGAATAGGATAGGATATAGGATTGGATAGGATAGAGAATAGGATAGGGGATTGGATAGGATAGAGGATAGGCGACGATAGAGGATAGGATAGGTCATTGGATAGGATAGAGGACTGGAGACGATAGAGGATAGGATAGGATAGAGGATGGGATAGGATAGCCGATAGGATAGGATGGTGTATAGGATAGAATTGAGGATAGGATAGGGTTGAGGATAGGATAGGATAGAGGATAGGATAGTATAGAGAATAGGATAGGATAGGGAATATGATAATGTATATGATATTATAGGATAGAGGATACGATATTTATAGGATAGGATAGGATAGAGGATCGGATGTGATAGAGGATTGGATAGCATAGAGGATAGGATCGGATAGAGAATAGGATAGTGCATTGGATAGGATAGAGGGTAGGATAGGATAGAGGATATGATAGGATAGATGATAGGATAGGATTGAGGATAGGATAGGATAGAGTATAGGATAGGATATAGGATAGGATAGGATAGAGGATAGGATAGGATAGAGGGTAGGATAGGATAGATGATAGGATAGGATAGAGGATAGGATCGTATAGAGGATAGGATAGGATAGAGGATAGGATAGGATAGAGGATAGGATAGGATAGAGGATAGGATAGGATAGAGGATAGGATAGGATAGAGGATAGGATAGGATAGAGGATAGGATAGGATAGAGGATAGGATAGGATAGAGGATAGGATAGGATAGAGGATAGGATAGGATAGAGGATAGGATAGGATAGAGGATAGGATAGGATAGAGGATAGGATAGGATAGAGGATAGGATAGTATAGAAGATAGGATAGGATAGAGGATAGGATAGGATAGAGGATAGGATAGGATAGAGGATAGGATAGGATAGAGGATAGGATAGGATAGAGGATAGGATAGGATAGAGGATAGGATAGGATAGAGGATAGGATAGGATAGAGGATAGGATAGGATAGAGGATAGGATACAGGATAGGATAGAGGATAGGATAGGATAGAGGATAGTATAGAGGATAGGATACAGGATAGTATAGAGGATAGGATAGAGGATAGGATAGGATAGAGGATAGGATCGGATAGAGGATAGGATAGGATAGAGGATAGGATATAGGATTGGATAGGATAGAGGATAGGATACGATAGAGGATAGGATAGGATAGGATAGAGGATAGGATAGGATAGAGGATAGGATAGGATAGAGGATAGGATAGGATAGAGGATAGGATAGGATAGAGGATAGGATAGGATAGAGGATAGGATAGGATAGAGAATAGGATAGGATAGATGATATTATATGATAGAATACATTATAGGACAGAGGAAACGATATTATAGAGGATAGGATAGGATGGAGGATAGGATCGGATAGAGGATAGGATAGGGGATTGGATAGGATAGAGGATAGGATTCGATAGAGGACAGGATTGGATAGGATGG
The DNA here is from genome assembly GCF_050948215.1 of Halictus rubicundus. Classification (NCBI taxonomy): domain Eukaryota; kingdom Metazoa; phylum Arthropoda; class Insecta; order Hymenoptera; family Halictidae; genus Halictus; species Halictus rubicundus. Next base: position 1,859,908 of record NW_027488571.1, read on the forward strand.
CGGAAAGGATAGGATAGAGTATAGAATAGGACAGAGGATAAGATAGGATAGAGGAAAGGATAAGTTAGATGATAGGATAGGATAGAGGATAGGATAGAGGATTGGATAGGATAGAGGATACGATAGGATAGAAGATAGGATAGAGAATAGGATAGGATAGAGGATACGATACGGGATTGGATCGGATACAGGATAGGATACGGTAGAGGATAGGATAGGATAGGATAGAGGATAGGATAGGATAGAGGATAGGATAGGATAGGGGATAGGATAGGATAGAGGATAGGATAGGATAGAGGATAGGGTAGGATAGAGGATAGGATCGGATAGAGGATAGGATAGGATAGGATAGAGGATAGGATAGGATAGATGATATTGTAGGATAGAGGACGGATAGGACAGAGGATACGATATTATAGAGGATAGGATAGCATAGCGGAAAGGGTAGGATAGAGGATAGGATCGGGGATTGGAATGGTATAGGGGATTGGATATGATAGAGAACAGGAGACGATGGAGGATAGGATAGGATAGAGGATAGGATCGGATAGAGGATAGGATAGGGGATTGGATAGGATAGAGGATAGGATTCGATAGTGGACAGGATAGGATAGGATGGCGGAAAGGATAGGATAGAGTATAGAATAGGACAGAGGATAAGATAGGATAGAGGATAGGATAAGTTAGAGGATAGGATAGGATAGAGGATAGGATAGGATAGAGGATAGGATAGGATAGGGGATAGGATAGGATAGAGGATAGGATAGGTTAGAGGATAGGATAGGATAGAGGATACGATATAGGATTGGATAGGATAGAGGATAGGATAGGATAGAGAATGGGATAGGATAGAGGATAGGATAGGAGAGAGGATAGCACAGAGAATAGGATAGGATAGAGGATATGATAGGGGATTGGATAGGATAGAGGATAGGATACGATTGAGGATAGGATAGGAAAGAGGATAGGATAGGAAAGAGATTCGGATAGGGTAGATGATGTTATAGGAAAGAGGATAGGATATGATAGCGGATACGATATTATAGATAATAGGATAGGATGGAGGATCGGGAAGGATAGGATAGAGGATAGGATAGAGGATTGGATGGGGTCGAGGATAGTGACGATGGAGGATAGGATAGGGGATTGAATAGGACAGAGGACAGGAGACGATAGAAGGTACGATAGGATAGAGGATAGGGTAGGAGAGGACAGAAGATAGGATAGCATAGAGGATAGAATTGAGGATAGGATAGGATAGAATATAGGTTAGGATAAAGAATAGGATAGGATAGAGATTCGGATAGGGTAGATGATGTTATAGGATAGAGGATAGTATATGATAGAGGATACGATATTATAGAGGATAGGATAGGATAGAGGATAGGATGGGATAGAGGATAGGGTAGGATAGATGGTAGGATAGGATAGAGGACAGGATAGGTTAGAGGATAGGATAGGGGATTGGATAGGATAGTGGATAGGAGACGATAGAGGATAGGATAGGGTATTGGATAGGATAGAGGATAGGATAGGAATGAGGATAGGATAGGTTAGAGGCTAGGATAGGATAGAGGATAGGATATAAAACAGGATATGATAGGATAGAGGATAGGATAGGATAGCCGATAGGATAGGATGGAGTATAGGATAGGGGATTGGATAGGATAGAGCATAGGAGACGATACAGGATAGGATAGCTGATTGGATAGGATAGAGGACAGGAGACGATAGAGGATATTATAGGATAGAGGATAGGATATGATAGAGGATTGGATAGGATAGGATAGAGAATAGGATAGGGGATTGGATATGATAGAGGATAGGATACGATAGATGATATTATAGGATAGAGGACAGGATACGACAGAGGATACGATACTATAGAGGATAGGATGGGTTAGCGGATAGGATAGGATAGGGTATAGAATAGGGTAGAGGATAGGGTTCAGGATAGGATAGGATAGAGGATAATATAGTATAGAGGATAGGAGAGGATAGAGGAGTGGATAGGATAGAGGATAGGATAGGATAGAGGATAGGATAGGATAAATGATAGGATAGGATAGAGGATAGGATAGGATAGAGGATAGAGGATAGGATAGAGGATTGGATAGGATAGGGGGTATTATAGGGTAGAGGGTAGGATAGGATAGAGGATAGGATAGGATATAGGATTGCATAGGATATAGGATAGGATATAGGATTGGATAGGGCAGAGGATAGGATACGATAGAGGATATTATAGGATAGAGGACAGGTTACGCCAGAGGATACGATACTATAGAGGATAGGATGGGTTAGCGGATAGGATAGGATAGGGTATAGAATAGGGTAGAGGATAGGGTTCAGGATAGGATAGGATAGAGGATAGGATAGGATAGAGGATAGGATAGGATAGAGGATAGGATAGGATAGAGGATAGGATAGGATAGAGGATAGGATAGGATAGAGGATAGGATAGAGGATAGGATACAGGATAGGATAGAGGATAGGATAGGATAGAGGATAGGATCGGGTAGAGGATAGGATAGGATAGAGGATAGGATAGGATAGAGGATAGGATAGGATTGAGGATAGGATATAGGATTGGATAGGATAGAGGATAGGATACGATAGAGGATAGGATAGGATAGGGGATAGGATAGGATAGGATAGAGGGTAGGATAGGATAGAGGATAGGATAGAGGATAGGATAGAGGATAGGATAGGATAGAGGATAGGATCGGATAGAGGATAGGATAGGATAGAGGATAGGATAGGATAGAGGATAGGATAGGATTGAGGATAGGATAGAGGATAGGATAGGATAGAGGATAGGATAGGATAGAGGATAGGATAGGATAGAGGATAGGATAGGATAGAGGATAGGATAGGATAGAGGATAGGATAGGATAGAGGATAGGATAGGATAGAGGATAGGATAGGATAGAGGAAAGGATAGGATAGAGGATAGGATAGGATTGAGGATAGGATATAGGATTGGATAGGATAGAGGATAGGATACGATAGAGGATAGGATAGGATAGAGGATAGGATAGGATAGACGATAGGATAGGATAGAGGATAGGATAGGATAGAGGATAGGATATGATTGAGGATAGGATAGGATTGAGGATAGGATAGGATAGATGATAGGATAGGATAGAGGATAGGATAGGATAGAGGATTGGATAGGATAGAGGATACGATCTTCTAGAGGATTGGATAGGATAGAGGATACGATCTTCTAGAGGATAGGATAGGATAGAGGAAAGGATTGGATAGTGAATAGGATAGAGGATAGGATAGAGGATTGGATAGGATAGAGGATATTATAGGATAGATGATATTATAGGATAGAGGATAGAATATGATAGAGGATACGATATTATAGAGCACAGGATAGGATAGAAGATAGGATGGGATAGAGGATAGGGTAGGATAGAGAATAGGATAGGATAGTGGAAAGGATAGGATAGAGGATAGGACAGGGGACTGGATAGGATAGAGGATAGGAGACGAAAGAGGATAGGATTGGATAGAGAATAGGATAGAGGATAGGATAGAGGATTGGATAGGATAGAGGATATTATAGGATAGAGGATAGGATATGATAGAGGATACTATATTATAGAGGATAGGATAGGATAGCGGATAGGATAGAATGGAGTATAGGATGGAATTGAGGATAGGATAGGGTTGAGGATAGGATAGGATAGAGGATAGGATCGGATAGAGGATAGGATAGGGGATTGGATAGGAAAATGGATAGGATAGGATAGAGGGTAGGATAGGATAGACGATAGGATAGGATAGAGGATAGGATAGAGGATAGGACAGGATAGAGGATAGGTTAGGATAGAGGATAGGATAGGATAGAGGATAGGATATGATAGAGGATAGGATAGGATTGAGGACAGAATAAAATAGAGGATAGGATAATATAGAAGATAGGATAGGATAGAGGATAGGATAGGATAGAGGATAGGATAGGATAGAGGATAGGATAGGATAGAAGATAGGATAGGATAGAGGATAGGATACGATAGATGATATGATAGGATAGGATAGAGGATAGGATAGCATGGAGGATAGGATAGGATTAAGGATAGGATAGGTTAGAGGATAGGATAGGATAGAGGATAGGATAGGATAGAGGATAGGAAAGGATAGAGGATAGGATAGGACAGAGGATAGGATAAAGGATTGGATAGGATAGAGGACAGGATACGATAAAGTATAGGATAGGATAGAGGATAGGATAGGATAGAGAATAGGATAGGAAAGAGGATAGGATAGGATAGTGGATAGGATAGGATAGAGGATATGATAGGATAGAGTATGGGATAGGGAAGAGGATGGGATAGGATAGAGAATAGCGTAGGATAGATTATATTATAGGATAGAGGATAGGATAGGATAGAGGATAGGATAGGATTCGATTGAGGATAGCATATAATAGAAGATAGGATAGAGTATAGTATAGAGGATTGGATAGGATAGCGGATAGAGGATAGGATAGGATAGAGGATAGGATAGGATTAAGGATAGGATAGGATAGAGGATAGGATAGCAAGGACGATAGGAGAGCATTAAGGATAGGATAGGTTAGAGGATAGGATAGGATAGAGGATAGGATAGGATAGAGGATAGGAAAGGATAGAGGATAGGATAGGATAGAGGATATGATAGGATAGAGTATGGGTTAGGGAAGAGGATGGGATAGGATAGAGAATAGCGTAGGATAGATGATATTATAGGATAGAGGATAGGATAGGATTTGATTGAGGATAGCATATGATAGAGGATAGGATAGAGTATAGGATAGAGGATTGGATAGGATAGAGGATAGAGGATAGGATAGGATAGAGGATAGGATAGGATAGAGGATAGGATAGGATAGAGGATAGCATAGGATAGAGGATAGGATAGGATAGAGGATAGGATAGGATATAGGATAGGATGGGATAGAGGATAGGATAGGATAGAGGATAGGATAGGATACAGGATAGGATAGAGGATAGGATAGAGGATAGGATAGGATGGAGGATAGGATAGGATAGAGGATAGGATACGATAGAGGATAGGATAGGATAGAGGATAGGATAGGATAGAGAATAGGATAGGATAGATGATATTATAGGATAGAGGATACGATATTATAGGGGATAGGATAGGATAGAGGATAGGATAGGATAGAGGATAGGATAGGATAGAGGATAGGATACGATAGATGATATGATAGGATAGGATAGAGGATAGGATAGCATGGAGGATATGATAGGATTAAGGATAGGATAGGATAGAGGATAGAATAGCAAGGACGATAGGAGAGCATTAAGGATAGGATAGGTTAGAGGATAGGATAGGATAGAGGGTAGGATAGGATAGAGGATAGGAAAGGATAGAGGATAGGATAGGATAGAGGATATGATAGGATAGAGTATGGGTTAGGGAAGAGGATGGGATAGGATAGAGAATAGCGTAGGATAGATGATATTATAGGATAGAGGATAGGATAGGATTTGATTGAGGATAGCATTTGATAGAGGATAGGATAGAGTATAGGATAGAGGATTGGATAGGATAGAGGATAGAGGATAGGATAGGATAGAGGATAGGATAGGATAGAGGATAGGATAGGATAGAGGATAGCATAGGATAGAGGATAGGATAGGGTAGAGGATAGGATACGATAGAGGATAGGATAGGATAGATGATATTATAGGATTGACGATAGGATAGGATAGAGGACAGGATAGAGGATTGGATAGGATAGAGGATAGGATACGATAGAGGATAGGATAGGATAGAGGATAGGATAGGATAGAGAATAGGATAGGATAGATGATATTATAGGATAGATTATACGATATTATAGGGGATAGGATAGAATAGAGGATGGGATAGGATAGAGTACAGGATAGGATAGAGGATAGGATAGGATACAGGATAGGATAGAGGATAGGATAGGATGGAGGATAGGATAGGATAGAGGATAGGATAGGATAGAGGATATTATAGGACAGAGGATAGGATAGGATAGGATTGAGGATAGGATAGGATAGAGGATACGATATTATAGAGGATATTATAGGATAGAGGATAGGATAGGATAGAGGATAGGATAGGATAGAGGATAGGATATGATAGAGGATAGGATAGGATTGAGGACAGGATAAAATAGAGGATAGGATAATATAGAAGATAGGATAGGATAGAGGATAGGATAGGATAGAGGATAGGATAGGATAGAGGATAGGATAGGATAGAAGATAGGATAGGATAGAGGATAGGATAGGATGGAGGATAGGATAGGATAGAGGATAGGATAGGATAGAGGATATTATAGGACAGAGGATAGGATAGGATAGGATTGAGGATAGGATAGGATAGAGGATACGATATTATAGAGGATATTATAGGATAGAGGATAGGATAGGATAGAGGATAGGATAGGATAGAGGATAGGATATGATAGAGGATAGGATAGGATTGAGGACAGGATAAAATAGAGGATAGGATAATATAGAAGATAGGATAGGATAGAGGATAGGATAGGATAGAGGATAGGATAGGATAGAGGATAGGATAGGATAGAAGATAGGATAGGATAGAGGATAGGATACGATAGATGATATGATAGGATAGGATAGAGGATAGGATAGCATGGAGGATAGGATAGGATTAAGGATAGGATAGGTTAGAGGATAGGATAGGATAGAGGATAGGATAGGATAGAGGATAGGATAGGATAGAGGATAGGATAGGATAGAGGATAGGAAAGGATAGAGGATAGGATAGGACAGAGGATAGGATAAAGGATTGGATAGGATAGAGGACAGGATACGATAAAGTATAGGATAGGATAGAGGATAGGATAGGATAGAGAATAGTATAGGAAAGAGGATAGGATAGGATAGTGGATAAGATCTGATAGAGGATATGATAGGATAGAGTATGGGATAGGGAAGAGGATGGGATAGGATAGAGAATAGCGTAGGATAGATTATATTATAGGATAGAGGATAGGATAGGATAGAGGATAGGATAGGATTCGATTGAGGATAGCATATAATAGAAGATAGGATAGAGTATAGTATAGAGGATTGGATAGGATAGCGGATAGAGGATAGGATAGGATAGAGGATAGGATAGGATTAAGGATAGGATAGGATAGAGGATAGGATAGCAAGGACGATAGGAGAGCATTAAGGATAGGATAGGTTAGAGGATAGGATAGGATAGAGGATAGGATAGGATAGAGGATAGGAAAGGATAGAGGATAGGATAGGATAGAGGATATGATAGGATAGAGTATGGGTTAGGGAAGAGGATGGGATAGGATAGAGAATAGCGTAGGATAGATGATATTATAGGATAGAGGATAGGATAGGATTTGATTGAGGATAGCATATGATAGAGGATAGGATAGAGTATAGGATAGAGGATTGGATAGGATAGAGGATAGAGGATAGGATAGGATAGAGGATAGGATAGGATAGAGGATAGGATAGGATAGAGGATAGCATAGGATAGAGGATAGGATAGGATAGAGGATAGGATAGGATATAGGATAGGATGGGATAGAGGATAGGATAGGATAGAGGATAAAATAGGATACAGGATAGGATAGAGGATAGGATAGAGGATAGGATAGGATGGAGGATAGGATAGGATAGAGGATAGGATACGATAGAGGATAGGATAGGATAGAGGATAGGATAGGATAGAGAATAGGATAGGATAGATGATATTATAGGATAGAGGATACGATATTATAGGGGATAGGATAGGATAGAGGATAGGATAGGATAGAGGATAGGATACGATAGATGATATGATAGGATAGGATAGAGGATAGGATAGCATGGAGGATATGATAGGATTAAGGATAGGATAGGATAGAGGATAGGATAGCAAGGACGATAGGAGAGCATTAAGGATAGGATAGGTTAGAGGATAGGATAGGATAGAGGGTAGGATAGGATAGAGGATAGGAAAGGATAGAGGATAGGATAGGATAGAGGATATGATAGGATAGAGTATGGGTTAGGGAAGAGGATGGGATAGGATAGAGAATAGCGTAGGATAGATGATATTATAGGATAGAGGATAGGATAGGATTTGATTGAGGATAGCATTTGATAGAGGATAGGATAGAGTATAGGATAGAGGATTGGATAGGATAGAGGATAGAGGATAGGATAGGATAGAGGATAGGATAGGATAGAGGATAGGATAGGATAGAGGATAGCATAGGATAGAGGATAGGATAGGGTAGAGGATAGGATACGATAGAGGATAGGATAGGATAGATGATATTATAGGATTGACGATAGGATAGGATAGAGGACAGGATAGAGGATTGGATAGGATAGAGGATAGGATACGATAGAGGATAGGATAGGATAGAGGATAGGATAGGATAGAGAATAGGATAGGATAGATGATATTATAGGATAGATTATACGATATTATAGGGGATAGGATAGAATAGAGGATGGGATAGGATAGAGTACAGGATAGGATAGAGGATAGGATAGGATACAGGATAGGATAGAGGATAGGATAGGATGGAGGATAGGATAGGATAGAGGATAGGATAGGATAGAGGATATTATAGGACAGAGGATAGGATAGGATAGGATTGAGGATAGGATAGGATAGAGGATACGATATTATAGAGGATATTATAGGATAGAGGATAGGATAGGATAGAGGATAGGATAGGATAGAGGATAGGATATGATAGAGGATAGGATAGGATTGAGGACAGGATAAAATAGAGGATAGGATAAAATAGAAGATAGGATAGGATAGAGGATAGGATAGGATAGAGGATAGGATAGGATAGAGGATAGGATAGGATAGAAGATAGGATAGGATAGAGGATAGGATAGGATGGAGGATAGGATAGGATAGAGGATAGGATAGGATAGAGGATATTATAGGACAGAGGATAGGATAGGATAGGATTGAGGATAGGATAGGATAGAGGATACGATATTATAGAGGATATTATAGGATAGAGGATAGGATAGGATAGAGGATAGGATAGGATAGAGGATAGGATATGATAGAGGATAGGATAGGATTGAGGACAGGATAAAATAGAGGATAGGATAATATAGAAGATAGGATAGGATAGAGGATAGGATAGGATAGAGGATAGGATAGGATAGAGGATAGGATAGGATAGAAGATAGGATAGGATAGAGGATAGGATAGCATGGAGGATAGGATAGGATTAAGGATAGGATAGGTTAGAGGATAGGATAGGATAGAGGATAGGATAGGATAGAGGATATGATAGGATAGAGGATAGGATAGGATAGAGGATACGATATAGGATTGGATAGGATAGAGGGTAGGATAGGAAAGAGGATAGGATAGGATAGAGGATGGGATAGGATAGAGGATAGGATAGGATAGAGGATACGATATAGGATTGGATAGGATAGAGGATAGGATAGGAAAGAGGATAGGATAGGATAGAGAATGGGATAGGATAGAGGATAAGATATTATAGAGGATAGGATAGGGTAGAGGATAGGATAGGATAGAGGATAGGATAGGATAGACGATAGGATAGGATAGAGGATAGGATATGATAGAGGATAGGATAGGATAGAGGATAGGATAGGATAGAGGATAGGATAGGATATAGGATAGGATGGGATAGAGGATAGGATAGGATAGAGGATAGGGTAGGATGGAGGATAGGATAGGATAGTTGATTGGATCGGATACAGGATAGGATACGATAGAGGATAGGATATGATAGAGGATAGGATAGGATAGCGGATATGATAGGATAGAGGATAGGATAGGATAGAGGATACGATATAGGATTGGATAGGATAGAGGATAGGATAGGAAAGAGGATAGGATAGGATAGAGGATGGGATAGGATAGAGGATAGGATAGGATAGAGGATACGATATAGGATTGGATAGGATAGAGGATAGGATAGGAAAGAGGATAGGATAGGATAGAGAATGGGATAGGATAGAGGATAAGATATTATAGAGGATAGGATAGGGTAGAGGATAGGATAGGATAGGATAGACGATAGGATAGGATAGAGGATAGGATATGATAGAGGATAGGATAGGATAGAGGATAGGATAGGATAGAGGATAGGATAGGATATAGGATAGGATGGGATAGAGGATAGGATAGGATAGAGGATAGGGTAGGATGGAGGATAGGATAGGATAGTTGATTGGATCGGATACAGGATAGGATACGATAGAGGATAGGATATGATAGAGGATAGGATAGGATGGCGGATAGGATAGGATAGAGGATAGGATAGGATAGAGGATAGGATAGGATAGGGGGATAGGATAGGATAGAGGATAGGATAGGATAGAGGATAGGATAGGATAGAGGTTTGGATAGGATAGAGGATATGATAGGATAGAGGATAGGATAGGATAGAGGATACGATATAGGATTGGATAGGATAGAGGATAGGATAGGAAAGAGGATGGGATAGGATAGAGAATGGGATAGGATAGAGGATAGGATAGGATAGAGGATAGCACAGAGAATAGGATAGGATAGAGAATATTATAGGGGATTGGATAGGATAGATGATAGGATAGGATTGAGGATAGGATAGGAAAGAGGCTAGGATAGGAAAGAGATTCGGATAGGGTAGATGATGTTATAGGAAAGAGGATAGGATATGATAGCGGATACGATATTATAGAGAATAGGATAGGATGGAGGATCGGATAGGATAAGATAGAGGATCGGATAGAGGATTGGATGGGGTCGAGGATAGGAGACGATAGAGGATAGCATAAGATAGAGGATAGGATAGGATAGAGGATAGGAGAGGATCGAAGATAGGATAGCATAGAGGATAGGATAGAGGATAGGATAGAGGATTGGATAGGATAGATGATATTATAGGAAAGAGGATACGATAGGATGGAGGATAGGATAGGATAGAGGATCAGATAGGATCGCGGCAAAGGATAGGATAGAGTATAGGATAGGATAGAGGATAGGATAGGATAGAGGATAGGATACGATAGAGGATTGGATGGAATAGAAGATACGATAGAGAATAGGATAGTATAGAGGATATGATAGGATAGAGGATACGATAGGATAGAGGATAGGATAGGATAGAGGATAGGATAGGATAGATGATATTATAGGATACAGGACAGGATAGGACAGAGGAAACGATATTATAGAGGATAGGATTGTAACAGACCTGGCTGCGCCAGGCCTGTTCCTGACCGCACGCGCCCGAATCCGAGCCCCCGAACACGACCGACGGATACCGAGATCCGCCGGTACCCGCGAGCGCCCCCGCGAGCCCCGCATCACCGAACCGATCTTGGCGGGAACCGGAACCCGCCATGATGCGACACCGGCGCGCCGGATGCGTGACGACACCGGAAAAGCCGGCCGCGAACCGTACCGCACCGCACCCCCTCGCCCGTCAAGACGAGAGAGACGAACCGGAAAACGGTCTCTTGGGTTTTCCGCCGTCATAGCGATCAGTCGCATGATCGAACCGTATTCCCCAGCCGCCGATATCGACCGCCCGGATACGATCGACCCGCGCTGTTCCGACGCCGAGAAACCGCCCGCCGATTCTCGCGGAATACTATTTTACCCGCGGGTCTTATAACCGCGAGTGTGCCGAGTTAGTCGCGACCCGCGAACACCGATCTACGCCGCTGCGTGCCAGACCACCTGGAGAGCCGCCCCGAACGCCGAGCGATCGAGGACCGGACGCAGGGTAAGTACCTTACTTTCCCGTTAACCCGATACCTCCGCTTCCGCACACACACCCACGGAGAGCGAACCACCCGCAGCCGGCCCCTCGCCGGCCGTCCTGGGGCACGGGCTCTCCGCCCGCCGAAATTACCCTGGTCCGGATACGCCGCCGCGTACGGCCCCGACCCCGCCGTAACCTGAGGCACGAACCGCGACCGCCGACCGCCGAAACGCGAAGCCGGGACAGTGATACGTTTGGAATACTCGCGTCGTTAATCACCCGTGCCCGACCGTCCGCGTCCCGCCGTAACCCTCGCGTTATCCTGCGAGAACCCTGGCACGGCGAGCCAAATCCGGCCGCGAGGAATCCGTTGTGACGAGATCCGCCGGGAAACGGACTCGTTACAGGATAGGATAGAGGATAAGATCGGATAGAGGATAGGATAGGGGATTGGATAGGATAGAGGATAGGATAGGATAGAGGATAGGATAGTATAGAGGATAGGATAGGATAGAGGATAGGATAGGATAGAGGATAGGATAGGATAGAGGATAGGATAGGATAGAGGATAGGATAGGATATTGGATACGATAGGATTGAGGATAGGATTGGAGAGAGGATAGGATAGGATAAAGGATAGGATAGGATAGTGGATAGGATAGGATAGAGGATAGCATAGAGAATAGGATAGGATACAGGATAGGATAGGCGATTGTATAGGATAGATGATATTATAGGAAAGAGGATATGATATGATAGAGGATACGATATTATAGAGGATAGGGTAGAATAGAGGATAGGATAGGATAGAGGATAGGATAGGATAGTGGATAGGATAGGATTGAGGATAGGATAGTAAAGAGGATAGGATAGGATAGAGGAGAGGATAGGATAGAGGATTGGATAGGATAGAGGATAGGATAGGATAGTGGATAGGATAGGATAGAGGATATGATAGGATAGAGGATAGGATAGGATAGGGGGATAGGATAGGATAGAGGATAGGATAGGATAGAGGTTTGGATAGGATAGAGGATAGGATAGGATAGAGGATAGGATAGGATAGAGGATAGGATAGGATAGAGGATAGGATAGCAAGGACGATAGGAGAGCATTAAGGATAGGATAGGTTAGAGGATAGGATGGGATAGAGGATAGGATAGGATAGAGGATAGGAAAGGATAGAGGATAGGATAGGATAGAGGATATGATAGGATAGAGTATGGGTTAGGGAAGAGGATGGGATAGGATAGAGAATAGCGTAGGATAGATGATATTATAGGATAGAGGATAGGATAGGATTTGATTGAGGATAGCATATGATAGAGGATAGGATAGAGTATAGGATAGAGGATTGGATAGGATAGCGGATAGAGGATAGGATAGGATAGAGGATAGGATAGGATAGAGGATAGGATAGGATAGAGGATACGATATTATAGAGAATAGGATAGAGGATAGGACAGGATGGAGGATAGGATAGGTTAGAGGCTCGGATAGGATAGAGGATTGGATAGGATAGAGGATAGGATAGGATAGCGGATAGGATAGGATGGAGTATAGGATAGAATTGAGGATAGGATAGGAGCGAGGATAGGATAGGAACGAGGATAGGATAGGATAGAGGTTAGGATAGGATAGAGGATATGATAGGATAGGGAATAGGATAGGATAAATGATATTATAGGAAAGAGGATAGGATATGATAGAGGATGCGATATTATAGAGGATACGATAGGATAGAGGATCGGAAAGGATAGAGGATTGGATAGGATAGAGGTTACGATAGAATAGAGGATAGGATAGGATTGAGGATAGGATAGGATAGACGATCGGAAAGGATAGAGGATTGGATAGGATAGAGGTTACGATAGGATAGAGGATAGGATAGGATTGAGGATAGGATAGGAAAGAGGACAGGATAGGATACAGGATACGATATTATAGGGGATAGGATAGGATAGAGGATGGGGTAGGATAGAGTACAGGATAGGATAGAGGATAGGATAGGATAGAGGATAGAGGATAGGATAGGATAGAGGATAGGATAGGATAGAGGATAGGATAGGATAGAGGATAGGATAGGATTGAGGATAGGATAGGATAGAGGATAGGATAGGATAGAGGATACGATATAGGATTGGATAGGATAGAGGATAGGATAGGAAAGAGGATAGGATAGGATAGAGAATGGGATAGGATAGAGGATAAGATATTATAGAGGATAGGATAGGGTAGAGGATAGGATAGGATAGAGGATAGGATAGGATAGACGATAGGATAGGATAGAGGATAGGATATGATAGAGGATAGGATAGGATAGGATAGAGGATAGGATAGGATATAGGATAGGATGGGATAGAGGATAGGATAGGATAGAGGATAGGATAGGATACAGGATAGGATAGAGGATAGGATAGGATACTGGATAGGATAGAGGATAGGATAGGATAGAGGATAGCATAGGATAGAGGATAGGATAGGATAGAGGATAGGATAGGATATAGGATAGGATGGGATAGAGGATAGGATAGGATAGAGGATAGGATAGGATACAGGATAGGATAGAGGATAGGATAGGATGGAGGATAGGATAGGATAGAGGATAGGATACGATAGAGGATAGGATAGGATAGGATAGAGAATAGGATAGGATAGATGATATTATAGGATAGAGGATACGATATTATAGGGGATAGGATAGGATAGAGGATAGGATAGGATAGAGGATAGGATAGGATAGAGGATAGGATAGGATAGAGGATAGGATACGATAGATGATATGATAGGATAGGATAGAGGATAGGATAGCATGGAGGATATGATAGGATTAAGGATAGGATAGGATAGAGGATGGGATAGGATAGAGTACAGGATAGGATAGAGGATAGGATAGGATACAGGATAGGATAGAGGATAGGATAGGATGGAGGAGAGGATAGGATAGAGGATAGGATAGGATAGAGGATATTATAGGACAGAGGATAGGATAGGATAGGATTGAGGATAGGATAGGATAGAGGATACGATATTATAGAGGATATTATATAATAGAGGATAGGATAGGATAGAGGATAGGATAGGATAGAGGATAGGATATGATAGAGGATAGGATAGGATTGAGGACAGGATAAAATAGAGGATAGGATAATATAGAAGATAGGATAGGATAGAGGATAGGATAGGATAGAGGATAGGATAGGATAGAGGATAGGATAGGATAGAAGATAGGATAGGATAGAGGATAGGATACGATAGATGATATGATAGGATATGATAGAGGATAGGATAGCATGGAGGATAGGATAGGATTAAGGATAGGATAGGTTAGAGGATAGGATAGGATAGAGGATAGGATAGGATAGAGGATATGATAGGATAGAGGATAGGATAGGATAGAGGATACGATATAGGATTGGATAGGATAGAGGGTAGGATAGGAAAGAGGATAGGATAGGATAGAGGATGGGATAGGATAGAGGATAGGATAGGATAGAGGATACGATATAGGATTGGATAGGATAGAGGATAGGATAGGAAAGAGGATAGGATAGGATAGAGAATGGGATAGGATAGAGGATAAGATATTATAGAGGATGGGATAGGGTAGAGGATAGGATAGGATAGAGGATAGGATAGGATAGACGATAGGATAGGATAGAGGATAGGATATGATAGAGGATAGGATAGGATAGAGGATAGGATAGGATAGAGGATAGGATAGGATATAGGATAGGATGGGATAGAAGATAGGATAGGATAGAGGATAGGGTAGGATGGAGGATAGGATAGGATAGTTGATTGGATCGGATACAGGATAGGATACGATAGAGGATAGGATATGATAGAGGATAGGATAGGATAGCGGATATGATAGGATAGAGGATAGGATAGGATAGAGGATACGATATAGGATTGGATAGGATAGAGGATAGGATAGGAAAGAGGATAGGATAGGATAGAGGATGGGATAGGATAGAGGATAGGATAGGATAGAGGATACGATATAGGATTGGATAGGATAGAGGATAGGATAGGAAAGAGGATAGGATAGGATAGAGAATGGGATAGGATAGAGGATAAGATATTATAGAGGATAGGATAGGGTAGAGGATAGGATAGGATAGGATAGACGATAGGATAGGATAGAGGATAGGATATGATAGAGGATAGGATATGATAGAGGATAGGATAGGATAGAGGATAGGATAGGATAGAGGATAGGATAGGATGTAGGATAGGATGGGATAGAGGATAGGATAGGATAGAGGATAGGGTAGGATGGAGGATAGGATAGGATAGTTGATTGGATCGGATACAGGATAGGATACGGTAGAGGATAGGATATGATAGAGGATAGTATAGGATAGCGGATAGGATAGGATAGAGGATAGGATAGGATAGAGGATAGGATAGGATAGGGGGATAGGATAGGATAGAGGATAGGATAGGATAGAGGTTTGGATAGGATAGAGGATATGATAGGATAGAGGATAGGATAGGATAGAGGATAGGAGAGGATCGAAGATAGGATAGCATAGAGGATAGGATAGAGGATAGGATAGAGGATTGGATAGGATAGATGATATTATAGGAAAGAGGATACGATAGGATGGAGGATAGGATAGGATAGAGGATCAGATAGGATCGCGGCAAAGGATAGGATAGAGTATAGGATAGGATAGATGATAGGATAGGATAGAGGATAGGATAGGATTGAGTATAGGATATAGGATTTGATAGGATAGAGGATAGGATACGATAGAGGATTGGATGGAATAGAAGATACGATAGAGAATAGGATAGTATAGAGGATATGATAGGATAGAGGATACGATAGGATAGAGGATAGGATAGGATAGAGGATAGGATAGGATAGATGATATTATAGGATACAGGACAGGATAGGACAGAGGAAACGATATTATTGAGGATAGGATTGTAACAGACCTGGCTGCGCCAGGCCTGTTCCTGACCGCACGCGCCCGAATCCGAGCCCCCGAACACGACCGACGGATACCGAGATCCGCCGGTACCCGCGAGCGCCCCCGCGAGCCCCGCATCACCGAACCGATCTTGGCGGGAACCGGAACCCGCCATGATGCGACACCGGCGCGCCGGATGCGTGACGACACCGGAAAAGCCGGTCGCGAACCGTACCGCACCGCACCCCCTCGCCCGGCAAGACGAGAGAGACGAACCGGAAAACGGTCTCTTGGGTTTTCCGCCGTCATAGCGATCAGTCGCATGATCGAACCGTATTCCCCAGCCGCCGATATCGACCGCCCGGATACGATCGACCCGCGCTGTTCCGACGCCGAGAAACCGCCCGCCGATTCTCGCGGAATACTATTTTACCCGCGGGTCTTATAACCGCGAGTGTGCCGAGTTAGTCGCGACCCGCGAACACCGATCTACGCCGCTGCGTGCCAGACCACCTGGAGAGCCGCCCCGAACGCCGAGCGATCGAGGACCGGACCCAGGGTAAGTACCTTACTTTCCCGTTAACCCGATACCTCCGCTTCCGCCCACACACCCACGGAGAGCGAACCACCCGCAGCCGGCCCCTCGCCGGCCGTCCTGGGGCACGGGCTCTCCGCCCGCCGAAATTACCCTGGTCCGGATACGCCGCCGCGTACGGCCCCGACCCCGCCGTAACCTGAGGCACGAACCGCGACCGCCGACCGCCGAAACGCGAAGCCGGGACAGTGACGAACGTTTGGAATACTCGCGTCGTTAATCACCCGTGCCCGACCGTCCGCGTCCCGCCGTAACCCTCGCGTTATCCTGCGAGAACCCTGGCACGGCGAGCCAAATCCGGCCGCGAGGAATCCGTTGTGACGAGATCCGCCGGGAAACGGACTCGTTACATGGCGCCCGAACAGGGACTTGTTTAACCACGTGGGACAGGCTGGATTACGCCCACGTGGGAATTTGTGAGGTTAAGTGTGCCGCGGAGTGAAGTGAACCGAACCGAGCGTGCGCCACCTAGTGCGAGCCCGCCGAAACAGTGCCGGTACACGCGCGCCGCCCAGTGTCGCCCTGCCGAAATAGTGCCGGTACACGCGCGCCGTCCAGTGTCGCCCGGCCGAAACACTACCGGGACACGCGCGCCGCCTGCCGCCGCCGCGACGAAGCAGGACCGCCGATCGAACGTCGGGCGGGCGCGAACGTTTGAATCGCAGCCGGGGGAAACCCACGTGGATGCCCCGAGGGACACCCACGACGAGCCGCACCCGAAGAAACGCCGACGGACTACCATCCCCCGAGACACCGGACGACCGGAGACGACGGTGGGCCGACTGCATTAGCCGCCTGACGAACGATCTGTACGCGATAATGGAGCTCGGCGTACAGACCCGGAAAATGCTGTCCGCCGCCGCGACGGCCGAGAGACCGGACCCGCTCCGCAACATCGACCGGATCCGGAAGAGCGGTTGCACCACCGACGGGAAAGACCCGCATGCGTTTCTGGAACGCGTGGAAGACCTCCAGTTGACGTACGGGTTCCCAGACGAAGACATGCTCCGAGCCGCACCGGAAATGTTAAGCGGACGAGCGCAGGCCTGGTACCGGAACGAACGGGAAGAGATCGCCACCTGGGACGAATTCAGGCAGGCATTCCTCCGGGCCCATGCGTCGCCGCAGACCCGCTATCAGCTCGAGCGGGCTGCCCGGGAAAGGAGACAGCGGGACGACGAGCCGTTCACGGACTTCGTGACGGATGTTACCACGCTGATGCGACGAGTACAGGTGCCGCCGTCCGAGAGACTCGACCTGCTACACGAGAACATGCGGACCAAGTTTCAATATCTCATACCCCGGGGATCCGTGCCGGATGTGAGGACGCTCCGCGAGCGTGTGCAGGAACTCGAGCGTATCGAAGAACGGGAAAGACGGCCGCGCCGAACCCCGGCCCACGCCGCCGCGACCGAGCTAGCCACGCCGACCACGAGCCGCGCTCCGCCGTCGGAACCGTACGACGTCGACACCCACTGCTGGCGGTGCAAGCAGCGAGGACACACACGCTTCGAGTGCCGGAACGCGTACCGGAGATTTTGTTCGCGGTGCGGACGCGACGAAGTGCTCACCCGGGAGTGTCACCCGCCGGGAAACGGAGCACGGGCCCCGTCGCCGAGGGGCGAGCGCCGGGCCCGCTAGACGACCTATCGGAGCAAATCCGATACACGCCGCGTCCCGTGTTATCGGTCCGAATCCTCGGCCGGAGATTCGATGCCCTCCTCGACACGGGCTCACAGATATCCTGCGTCAACGAGGACGTCGTGGCCTGGGCGCAGGAGCAAGGGAGATTCCCCGCGGAGCACCGCGCCGGCCTCGTCAACCTAGCCGACGGAACTGATACGCGTCCGACGGGACGCATCCGCCTGCCGTTCCGAGTCCGACACCGGGAGGAAACAGCCGAGTTCACCGTACTACCGAGGATGGGGATGCCGGTGCTCCTCGGCATCCACGCCCTCGCCGCCCTGCGCTTGAGGATGGAGCCGCCCGCCGAAATCGCCGCCCGGACCGAGGACTACCACGCCGAGCCGTGTCTCCAACTAGGACTGCGACCGCTGCCGAAAGACGAGCGAGAAGCGTACGACCGATTCCTCGACACCGAGCTGGAACGCTTCAACGCCGTGACGGGCCGTACGACGCTCATACGGCACCGGATAAAGCTGCTCGACGAGACGCCGGTCAAGCAGCGGTACCGTCCCCGGAACCCGGCCATGCAGGCTATTATCAACGAAGAGGTCGCGCAGATGTTGCGCGACGGCGTCATCGAGCCGTCCAGCAGCCCGTGGAGTTCGCCTGTCGTCGTTGTGAAGAAGAAGGACGGCCGGCCGCGATTCTGCGTCGACTTCCGCAAGTTGAACGAACGGTCGGAGAAGGACGCGTATCCGCTGCCGCACATCCAGGCCACATTGGACAAACTGCGAGGGGCCAGGTTCCTCACGACGCTGGACCTGAAGAACGGATATTGGCAGGTGCCCCTGGAGCCCGCGAGCCGACCGCTTACCGCCTTCACCGTTCCAGGGCTCGGCCTTTTCCAATTCACGGTGATGCCCTTCGGCCTACACTCCGCGCCCGCGACCTTCCAGCGCCTCCTGGATCGCGTGATCGGCCCGGAGCTCGAGCCGCACGCGTTTGCCTATCTGGACGACATTATTGTCGTCAGCCGGACCGTGGCCGACCACCGACGCCACCTCCACGACGTTTTCCGGCGCCTGCGTGCGGCCGGACTGAAACTGAACCCGGAAAAGTGCCGATTCTGTGTCGACAGCCTCCGGTATTTAGGCCATATCGTCGACCAGCAGGGCATCCGGACCGACCCGCAGAAATCCGCAGCCATCGCCCAGATCCCGACGCCGAAAACAATCAAGGACATCCGCAGATTCCACGGGATGGCCTCGTGGTACCGGCGATTCGTCCCGAACTTCGCGGAGGTCATCGAGCCGTTAACCCGCCTGACCCGCAAAAACGCCAGATGGCAGTGGACCTCCGCTGAGGAAACGGCGTTCCGCACGATGAAGGAACGCCTCGTAGCCGCCCCGGTGCTGGCCTGCCCAGATTTCGAACAGCCGTTCACGCTCCAGACTGATGCCAGCGACTACGGGCTGGGAGTCGTCCTCACGCAGGGCCCTGAGGACGACGAGAGGGTGATCGCCTATGCCAGCCACACGATAGGCGAGACCAACGGGGGCGGCGGAAGGAGTGACGCCCCCCAACGGGGGAAACCCGGTCCGCGACGCGGACCGCCCCCATATACGGTGGGATCCGATCGCCTTCCAGGGACCACCCCCCCCACCCCCCGTTCCCGAGCGCATGGTTTCAGCTGCCGACGGGACGACAGGCCGAGGTGCCGCTGCGGCTAATCGCGCGAGGCCGCGCCTATGTGACGGTACCGCCCGGGTTCGAGCGCTGGCGGCTGGTGTTCGGGAGCGATGGCCGCCTGACTCGCTGCGTCCGCCGCCCGCCGGCCGTCCGGATACCGGCCGAACCAGCCCCACCACGCCGTCGACGCCAACCAGGACGCGGCCACGACAGTGCGTGAGGTGCGCGAGGACGTGGCCCCACGGGGCACCCGCGACTTCACCCCGGCGGGGGTGAACGGACGCCATACCCTAGGCTAAGTTAGGTTAAGTCATGTGTGGTGTGCGTAGATTTAGTTAGTGTTAAGTGTACAGTTCGCGTAGGCTAAGCTAGCAGTAAGTGTACAGCTCCTCGTAGATTAAGATAGGTTAAGTGTACAGTTCGCGTAGACTAAGCTAGCAGTAAGTGTACAGCTCCTCGTAGATTAAGATAGGTTAAGTGTACAGATCCGCGTAGACTAAGTCCGTTAGGTTAAGTGTACAGCCCCGGGTTAGGATAAGTTAGGGTAAGCTTAGCACGTAAGACCCCGTCCTGCCGAAGTAAAAAGACTGTCTCGCGCTCGCCGCCGCGACGTAAGGGGGGGGGGGGGTGTAACAGACCTGGCTGCGCCAGGCCTGTTCCTGACCGCACGCGCCCGAATCCGAGCCCCCGAACACGACCGACGGATACCGAGATCCGCCGGTACCCGCGAGCGCCCCCGCGAGCCCCGCATCACCGAACCGATCTTGGCGGGAACCGGAACCCGCCATGATGCGACACCGGCGCGCCGGATGCGTGACGACACCGGAAAAGCCGGCCGCGAACCGTACCGCACCGCACCCCCTCGCCCGGCAAGACGAGAGAGACGAACCGGAAAACGGTCTCTTGGGTTTTCCGCCGTCATAGCGTTCAGTCGCATGATCGAACCGTATTCCCCAGCCGCCGATATCGACCGCCCGGATACGATCGACCCGCGCTGTTCCGACGCCGAGAAACCGCCCGCCGATTCTCGCGGAATACTATTTTACCCGCGGGTCTTATAACCTCGAGTGTGCCGAGTTAGTCGCGACCCGCGAACACCGATCTACGCCGCTGCGTGCCAGACCACCTGGAGAGCCGCCCCGAACGCCGAGCGATCGAGGACCGGACGCAGGGTAAGTACCTTACTTTCCCGTTAACCCGATACCTCCGCTTCCGCACACACACCCACGGAGAGCGAACCACCCGCAGCCGGCCCCTCGCCGGCCGTCCTGGGGCACGGGCTCTCCGCCCGCCGAAATTACCCTGGTCCGGATACGCCGCCGCGTACGGCCCCGACCCCGCCGTAACCTGAGGCACGAACCGCGACCGCCGACCGCCGAAACGCGAAGCCGGGACAGTGATACGTTTGGAATACTCGCGTCGTTAATCACCCGTGCCCGACCGTCCGCGTCCCGCCGTAACCCTCGCGTTATCCTGCGAGAACCCTGGCACGGCGAGCCAAATCCGGCCGCGAGGAATCCGTTGTGACGAGATACAGGATAGGATAGAGGATAAGATCGGATAGAGGATAGGATAGGGGATTGGATAGGATAGAGGATAGGATAGGATAGAGGATAGGATAGTATAGAGGATAGGATAGGATAGAGGATAGGATAGGATAGAGGATAGGATAGGATAGAGGATAGGATAGGATATTGGATACGATAGGATTGAGGATAGGATTGGAGAGAGGATAGGATAGGATAAAGGATAGGATAGGATAGTGGATAGGATAGGATAGAGGATAGCATAGAGAATAGGATAGGATACAGGATAGGATAGGCGATTGTATAGGATAGATGATATTATAGGAAAGAGGATATGATATGATAGAGGATACGATATTATAGAGGATAGGGTAGAATAGAGGATAGGATAGGATAGTGGATAGGATAGGATTGAGGATAGGATAGTAAAGAGGATAGGATAGGATAGAGGAGAGGATAGGATAGAGGATTGGATAGGATAGAGGATAGGATAGGATAGTGGATAGGATAGGATAGAGGATATGATAGGATAGAGGATAGGATAGGATAGAGGATAGGATAGGATAGAGGATAGGATAGGATAGAGGATAGGATAGGATAGAGAATAGGATAGGATAGAGGATAGGATAGGATAGAGGATAGGATAGGATAGAGGATAGGATAGGATAGAGGATAGGATACAGGATAGGATAGAGGATAGGATAGAGGATAGGATAGGATAGAGGATAAGATAGGATAGAGGATAGGATATGATAGAGGATAGGATAGGATAGAGGATAGGATAGGATAGAGGATAGGATAGGATAGAGGATAGGATATGATAGAGGATAGGATAGGATAGAGGATAGGATAGGATAGAGGATAGGATAGGATAGAGGATAGGATAGGATAGAGGATAGGATAGAGGATAGGATACAGGATAGGATAGAGGATAGGATAGGATAGAGGATAGGATCGGATAGAGGATAGGATAGGATAGAGGATAGGATAGGATAGAGGATAGGATAGGATTGAGGATAGGATATAGGATTGGATAGGATAGAGGATAGGATACGATAGAGGATAGGATAGGATAGGGGATAGGATAGGATAGGATAGAGGGTAGGATAGGATAGAGGATAGGATAGAGGATAGGATAGAGGATAGGATAGGATAGAGGATAGGATCGGATAGAGGATAGGATAGGATAGAGGATAGGAGACGATAGAGGGTAGGATAGGGGATTCGATAGGATAGAGAATAGGATAGGATAGAGGATAGGATAGAGGATAGGATAGGGTAGAGGATAGGATAGGGTAGAGGATAGGATAGGATACAGGATAGGATAGGCGATTGTATAGGATAGATGATATTATAGGAAAGAGGATATGATATGATAGAGGATACGATATTATAGAGGATAGGGTAGAATAGAGGATAGGATAGGATAGTGGATAGGATAGGATTGAGGATAGGATAGTAAAGAGGATAGGATAGGATAGAGGAGAGGATAGGATAGAGGATTGGATAGGATAGAGGATAGGATAGGATAGTGGATAGGATAGGATAGAGGATATGATAGGATAGAGGATAGGATAGGATAGGGGGATAGGATAGGATAGAGGATAGGATAGGATAGAGGTTTGGATAGGATAGAGGATAGGATAGGATAGAGGATAGGATAGGATAGAGAATAGGATAGGAAAGACGATACGATAGGATAGAGGATAGGATAGGATAGAGGATAGGATAGGATAGAGGATAGGATAGGATTGAGGATAGGATTGGAGAGAGGATAGGATAGGATAAAGGATAGGATAGGATAGAGAATAGGATAGGATAGAGGATAGGATAGGATTGAGGATAGGATTGGAGAGAGGATAGGATAGGATAGAGGATAGGATAGGATACAGGATAGGATAGGATAGAGGATAGGATAGGATATGATAGAGGATAGGATAGGATATGATAGAGGATATTATAGGATAGAGGATCGGATAGGATACAGGATAGGTTAGGATAGAGGATAGGATAGGATACAGGATAGGATAGGTTACATGATAGGACAGGATACAGGATAGGATAGGATAGAGGGTAGGATGGGATAGAGGATAGGATAGGATTGAGGATAGGATAGGATAGAGGATAGGATAGGATACAGGATAGGATAGGATAGAGGATAGGATAGGATAGAGGATAGGATAGGATAGAGGATAGGATAGGATACAGGATAGGATAGGATAGAGGATAGGATAGGATAGAGGATAGGGTAGGATACAGGATAGGATAGGATAGAGGATAGGATAGGATAGAGGATAGGTTAGGATATGATAGAGGATAGGATAGGATAGAGGATCGGATAGGATACAGGATAGGATAGGATAGAGGATAGGATAGAGGATAGAGGATAGAGGATACGACACAGGACACAATATTATAGGTGATAGGATAGGATAGAGGATAGTATCGCATAGAGGATAGGATAGGGGAGTGGATAGGATAGAGGATAGGATAGGATAGAGGATAGGATAGGATAGAGGATAGGATAGGATAGAGGATAGGATAGGATACAGGATAGGATAGGATAGAGGATAGGATAGGATAGAGGATAGGATAGGATAGAGGATAGGATAGGATACAGGATAGGATAGGATAGAGGATAGGATAGGATAGAGGATAGGATAGGATACAGGATAGGATAGGATAGAGGATAGGATAGGATAGAGGATAGGATAGGATAGAGGATAGGATAGGATAGAGGATAGGATAGGATACAGGATAGGATAGGATAGAGGATAGGATAGGATAGAGGATAGGATAGGATACAGGATAGGATAGGATAGAGGATAGGATAGCATAGAGGATAGGATAGGATAGAGGATAGGTTAGGATATGATAGAGGATAGGATAGGATAGAGGATCGGATAGGAT
The DNA here is from genome assembly GCF_050948215.1 of Halictus rubicundus. Taxonomy (NCBI): domain Eukaryota; kingdom Metazoa; phylum Arthropoda; class Insecta; order Hymenoptera; family Halictidae; genus Halictus; species Halictus rubicundus. The sequence goes on from NW_027488571.1 coordinate 1,884,910, forward strand.
AGGATAGAGGATAGGATAGGATAGACGATAGGATAGGATAGAGGATAGGATAGGATAGAGGATAGGATAGGATAGTGGATAGGATAGGATAGAGGATAGGATAGGATACAGGATAGGATAGGATAGGGGATAGGATAGGATAGAGGATAGGATAGGATAGAGGATAGGATAGGATACAGGATAGGATAGGATAGAGGATAGGATAGGATAGAGGATAGGATAGGATAGGATAGAGGATAGGATAGGATAGAGGATAGGATAGGATAGAGGATAGGATAGGATAGAGGATAGGATAGGATATGATAGAGGATAGGATAGGATAGAGGATCGGATAGGATAGAGGATAGGATAGAGGATAGGATAGAGGATAGGATAGGATAGAGGATAGGATAGGATAGGATAGAGGATAGGATAGGACAGAGGATAGGATAGGATAGAGGATAGGATAGGATAGAGGATAGGACAGGATAGAGGATAGGATAGGATACAGGATAGGATAGGATAGAGGATAGGATAGGATAGAGGATTGGATAGGATAGAGGACAGGATAGGATAGGATAGAGGATAGGACATAGGATTGGATAGGATAGAGAATAGGATACGCTACAAGATAGGATAGGATTGTATAGAGAATAGGATGGGATAGAGGATAGGATAGGATAGAGGATACGATAGGATAGAGGACAGGAGAGGATAGAGGATATGATAGGATAGAGGATAGGATAGGATACAGGATACGATAGGATCGAGGATAGGATAGGATAGAGGATAGGATAGGATACAAGATAGGATAGGATAGAGGATAGGATAGGATAGAGGATAGGATAGGATACAGGATAGGATAGGATAGAGGATAGGATAGGATAGAGGATAGGATAGGATACAGGATAGGATAGTATAGAGGATAGGATAGCATAGAGGATAGGATAGGATAGAGGATAGGTTAGGATATGATAGAGGATAGGATAGGATAGAGGATCGGATAGGATAGGATAGAGGATAGGATAGGATAGAGGATAGGATAGGATAGAGGATAGGATAGGATATGATAGAGGATAGGATAGGATAGAGGGTAGGATAGGATAGAGGATAGGATAGGATAGAGGATAGGATAGGACACAGGATACGATATTATAGGTGATAGGATAGGATTGAGGATAGTATCGGATAGAGGATAGGATAGGGGATTGGATAGGATAGAGGATAGGATAGGATAGAGGATGGGATAGGATAGAGGATAGTATAGGATAGCGGATAGGATAGGATAGATAATAGGATAGGATAGAGGATAGGATAGGATAGGATACAGGATAGGATAGGATAGAGGATAGGATAGGATAGAGGATAGGATAGGACACAGGATAGGATAGGATAGAGGATAGGATAGGATAGAGGATAGGATAGGATAGAGGATAGGATAGGATATGATAGAGGATAGGATAGGATAGAGGATCGGATAGGATAGAGGATAGGATAGGATAGAGGATTTGATAGGATACAGGATAGGATAGGATAGAGGATAGGATAGAATAGAGGATAGGATAGGATAGAGGATAGGATAGGTTACAGGATAGTATAGGATAGAGGATAGGATAGAGGATAGGGTAGGATAGAGGATAGGAAAGGATACAGGATAGGATAGGATAGAGGATAGGATAGGATACAGGATAGGATAGGATAGAGGATAGGATAGGATATGATAGAGGATAGGATAGGATATGATAGAGGATATTATAGGATAGAGGATCGGATAGGATACAGGATAGGTTAGGATAGAGGATAGGATAGGATACAGGCTAGGATAGGTTACATGATAGGACAGGATACAGGATAGGATAGGATAGAGGGTAGGATGGGATAGAGGATAGGATAGGATTGAGGATAGGATAGGATAGAGGATAGGATAGGATACAGGATAGGATAGGATAGAGGATAGGATAGGATAGAGGATAGGATAGGATAGAGGATAGGATAGGATACAGGATAGGATAGGATAGAGGATAGGATAGGATAGAGGATAGGATAGGATAGAGGATAGGATAGGATAGAGGATAGGATACGATAGAGGATAGGTTAGGATATGATAGAGGATAGGATAGGATAGAGGATAGGATAGGATAGAGGATCGGATAGGATAGAGGAAAGGATAGGATATTATAGAGGATAGGATAGGATAGAGGATCGGATAGCATACAGGATAGGATAGGATAGAGGATAGGATAGGATAGAGGATAGGATAGGATAGAGGATAGGGTAGGATAGAGGATATGATAGGATAGAGGATAGGATAGGATAGAGCATAGGATAGGATATAGAATAGGATAGGATAGAGGATAGGATAGAGAATAGGATAGAGGATAGGATAGAGGATAGGATAGGATAGAGGATAGGATAGGATAGAGGATAGGATAGGATAGAGGATAGGATAGGATAGAGGATAGGATAGGATAGAGGATAGGATAGGATAGAGGATAGGATAGGATACAGGATAGGAGAGGATAGAGGATAGGATAGGATAGAGGATAGGATAGGATACAGGATAGGATGGGATAGAGGGTAGGATAGGATAGAGGATAGGATAGGATATTATAGAGGATAGGATAGGATAGAGGATCGGATAGGATACAGGATAGGATAGGATAGAGGATAGGATAGGATAGAGGATAGGATAGGATAGAGGATAGGATAGGATAGAGGATAGGATAGGATAGGATAGAGGATAGGATAGGATAGAGGATAGGATAGGATAGGATAGAGGATAGGATAGGATAGAGGATAGGATAGGACACAGGATACGATATTATAGGTGATAGGATAGGATAGAGGATAGTATCGCATAGAGGATAGGATAGGAGATTGGATATGATAGAGGATCGGATAGGATAGAGGATGGGATAGGATAGAGGATAGTATAGGATAGCGGATAGAATAGGATAGATAATAGGATAGGATAGAGGATAGGATAGGATAGGGGATAGGATAGGATAGAGGATAGGATAGGATAGCGGATAGGATAGGATACAGGATAGGATAGGATAGAGGATAGGATAGGATAGAGGATAGGATAGGATATAGAATAGGATAGGATAGAGGATAGGATAGGATAGGGGATAGGATAGGATAGAGGATAGGATAGGATAGAGGATAGGATAGGATAGAGGATACGATAGGATAGAGGATAGGATAGGATAGAGGATATGATAGGATAGAGGATAGGATAGGATACAGGATAGGATAGGATCGAGGATAGGATAGGATAGAGGATAGGATAGGATAGAGGATAGGATAAGATAGAGGATAGGATAGGATACAGGACAGGATAGGCTAGAGGATAGGATAGGATAGAGGATAGGATAGGATAGAAAATAGGATAGGATACAGGATTTGATAGGATAGAGGATAGGATAGGATAGAGGATAGGATAGGATACAGGATAGGATAGGATAGAGGATAGGATAGGATAGAGGATAGGATAGGATAGAGGATAGGATAGGATAGAGGATAGGATAGGATAGGATAGAGGATAGGATAGGATAGAGGATAGGATAGGATAGAGGATAGGATAGGATAGAGGATAGGATAGGATAGAGGATAGGATAGGATACAGGATAGGATAGGATAGAGGATAGGATAGGATAGAGGATAGGGTAGGATACAGGATAGGATAGGATAGAGGATAGGATAGGATAGAGGATAGGTTAGGATATGATAGAGGATAGGATAGGATAGAGGATCGGATAGGATACAGGATAGGATAGGATAGAGGATAGGATAGAGGATAGAGGATAGAGGATACGACACAGGACACAATATTATAGGTGATAGGATAGGATAGAGGATAGTATCGCATAGAGGATAGGATAGGGGAGTGGATAGGATAGAGGATAGGATAGGATAGAGGATAGGATAGGATAGAGGATAGGATAGGATAGAGGATAGGATAGGATACAGGATAGGATAGGATAGAGGATAGGATAGGATAGAGGATAGGATAGGATAGAGGATAGGATAGGATACAGGATAGGATAGGATAGAGGATAGGATAGGATAGAGGATAGGATAGGATACAGGATAGGATAGGATAGAGGATAGGATAGGATAGAGGATAGGATAGGATAGAGGATAGGATAGGATAGAGGATAGGATAGGATACAGGATAGGATAGGATAGAGGATAGGATAGGATAGAGGATAGGATAGGATACAGGATAGGATAGGATAGAGGATAGGATAGCATAGAGGATAGGATAGGATAGAGGATAGGTTAGGATATGATAGAGGATAGGATAGGATAGAGGATCGGATAGGATAGGATAGAGGATAGGATAGGATAGACGATAGGATAGGATAGAGGATAGGATAGGATAGAGGATAGGATAGGATAGTGGATAGGATAGGATAGAGGATAGGATAGGATACAGGATAGGATAGGATAGGGGATAGGATAGGATAGAGGATAGGATAGGATAGAGGATAGGATAGGATACAGGATAGGATAGGATAGAGGATAGGATAGGATAGAGGATAGGATAGGATAGGATAGAGGATAGGATAGGATAGAGGATAGGATAGGATAGAGGATAGGATAGGATATGATAGAGGATAGGATAGGATAGAGGATCGGATAGGATAGAGGATAGGATAGAGGATAGGATAGAGGATAGGATAGGATAGAGGATAGGATAGGATAGGATAGAGGATAGGATAGGACAGAGGATAGGATAGGATAGAGGATAGGATAGGATAGAGGATAGGACAGGATAGAGGATAGGATAGGATACAGGATAGGATAGGATAGAGGATAGGATAGGATAGAGGATTGGATAGGATAGAGGACAGGATAGGATAGGATAGAGGATAGGACATAGGATTGGATAGGATAGAGAATAGGATACGCTACAAGATAGGATAGGATTGTATAGAGAATAGGATGGGATAGAGGATAGGATAGGATAGAGGATACGATAGGATAGAGGACAGGAGAGGATAGAGGATATGATAGGATAGAGGATAGGATAGGATACAGGATACGATAGGATCGAGGATAGGATAGGATAGAGGATAGGATAGGATACAAGATAGGATAGGATAGAGGATAGGATAGGATAGAGGATAGGATAGGATACAGGATAGGATAGGATAGAGGATAGGATAGGATAGAGGATAGGATAGGATACAGGATAGGATAGGATAGAGGATAGGATAGCATAGAGGATAGGATAGGATAGAGGATAGGTTAGGATATGATAGAGGATAGGATAGGATAGAGGATCGGATAGGATAGGATAGAGGATAGGATAGGATAGAGGATAGGATAGGATAGAGGATAGGATAGGATATGATAGAGGATAGGATAGGATAGAGGGTAGGATAGGATAGAGGATAGGATAGGATAGAGGATAGGATAGGACACAGGATACGATATTATAGGTGATAGGATAGGATTGAGGATAGTATCGGATAGAGGATAGGATAGGGGATTGGATAGGATAGAGGATAGGATAGGATAGAGGATGGGATAGGATAGAGGATAGTATAGGATAGCGGATAGGATAGGATAGATAATAGGATAGGATAGAGGATAGGATAGGATACAGGATAGGATAGGATAGAGGATAGGATAGGATAGAGGATAGGATAGGACACAGGATAGGATAGGATAGAGGATAGGATAGGATAGAGGATAGGATAGGATAGAGGATAGTATAGGATATGATAGAGGATAGGATAGGATAGAGGATCGGATAGGATAGAGGATAGGATAGGATAGAGGATTTGATAGGATACAGGATAGGATAGGATAGAGGATAGGATAGAATAGAGGATAGGATAGGATAGAGGATAGGATAGGATACAGGATAGTATAGGATAGAGGATAGGATAGAGGATAGGGTAGGATAGAGGATAGGAAAGGATACAGGATAGGATAGGATAGAGGATAGGATAGGATACAGGATAGGATAGGATAGAGGATAGGATAGGATATGATAGAGGATAGGATAGGATATGATAGAGGATATTATAGGATAGAGGATCGGATAGGATACAGGATAGGTTAGGATAGAGGATAGGATAGGATACAGGATAGGATAGGTTACATGATAGGACAGGATACAGGATAGGATAGGATAGAGGGTAGGATGGGATAGAGGATAGGATAGGATTGAGGATAGGATAGGATAGAGGATAGGATAGGATACAGGATAGGATAGGATAGAGGATAGGATAGGATAGAGGATAGGATAGGATAGAGGATAGGATAGGATACAGGATAGGATAGGATAGAGGATAGGATAGGATAGAGGATAGGATAGGATAGAGGATAGGATAGGATAGAGGATAGGATAGGATAGAGGATAGGTTAGGATATGATAGAGGATAGGATAGGATAGAGGATAGGATAGGATAGAGGATCGGATAGGATACAGGATAGGATAGGATAGAGGATAGGATAGAGGATAGAGGATAGAGGATACGACACAGGACACAATATTATAGGTGATAGGATAGGATAGAGGATAGTATCGCATAGAGGATAGGATAGGGGAGTGGATAGGATAGAGGATAGGATAGGATAGAGGATAGGATAGGATAGAGGATAGGATAGGATAGAGGATAGGATAGGATAGAGGATAGGATAGGATAGAGGATAGGATAGGATAGAGGATAGGATAGGATAGAGGATAGGATAGGATAGAGGATAGGGTAGGATACAGGATAGGATAGGATAGAGGATAGGATAGGATAGAGGATAGGTTAGGATATGATAGAGGATAGGATAGGATAGAGGATCGGATAGGATACAGGATAGGATAGGATAGAGGATAGGATAGAGGATAGAGGATAGAGGATACGACACAGGACACAATATTATAGGTGATAGGATAGGATAGAGGATAGTATCGCATAGAGGATAGGATAGGGGAGTGGATAGGATAGAGGATAGGATAGGATAGAGGATAGGATAGGATAGAGGATAGGATAGGATAGTGGATAGGATAGGATACAGGATAGGATAGGATAGAGGATAGGATAGGATAGAGGATAGGATAGGATAGAGGATAGGATAGGATACAGGATAGGATAGGATAGAGGATAGGATAGGATAGAGGATAGGATAGGATACAGGATAGGATAGGATAGAGGATAGGATAGGATAGAGGATAGGATAGGATAGAGGATAGGATAGGATAGAGGATAGGATAGGATACAGGATAGGATAGGATAGAGGATAGGATAGGATAGAGGATAGGATAGGATACAGGATAGGATAGGATAGAGGATAGGATAGCATAGAGGATAGGATAGGATAGAGGATAGGTTAGGATATGATAGAGGATAGGATAGGATAGAGGATCGGATAGGATAGGATAGAGGATAGGATAGGATAGACGATAGGATAGGATAGAGGATAGGATAGGATAGAGGATAGGATAGGATAGTGGATAGGATAGGATAGAGGATAGGATAGGATACAGGATAGGATAGGATAGGGGATAGGATAGGATAGAGGATAGGATAGGATAGAGGATAGGATAGGATACAGGATAGGATAGGATAGAGGATAGGATAGGATAGAGGATAGGATAGGATAGGATAGAGGATAGGATAGGATAGAGGATAGGATAGGATAGAGGATAGGATAGGATATGATAGAGGATAGGATAGGATAGAGGATCGGATAGGATAGAGGATAGGATAGAGGATAGGATAGAGGATAGGATAGGATAGAGGATAGGATAGGATAGGATAGAGGATAGGATAGGACAGAGGATAGGATAGGATAGAGGATAGGATAGGATAGAGGATAGGACAGGATAGAGGATAGGATAGGATACAGGATAGGATAGGATAGAGGATAGGATAGGATAGAGGATTGGATAGGATAGAGGACAGGATAGGATAGGATAGAGGATAGGACATAGGATTGGATAGGATAGAGAATAGGATACGCTACAAGATAGGATAGGATTGTATAGAGAATAGGATGGGATAGAGGATAGGATAGGATAGAGGATACGATAGGATAGAGGACAGGAGAGGATAGAGGATATGATAGGATAGAGGATAGGATAGGATACAGGATACGATAGGATCGAGGATAGGATAGGATAGAGGATAGGATAGGATACAAGATAGGATAGGATAGAGGATAGGATAGGATAGAGGATAGGATAGGATACAGGATAGGATAGGATAGAGGATAGGATAGGATAGAGGATAGGATAGGATACAGGATAGGATAGGATAGAGGATAGGATAGCATAGAGGATAGGATAGGATAGAGGATAGGTTAGGATATGATAGAGGATAGGATAGGATAGAGGATCGGATAGGATAGGATAGAGGATAGGATAGGATAGAGGATAGGATAGGATAGAGGATAGGATAGGATATGATAGAGGATAGGATAGGATAGAGGGTAGGATAGGATAGAGGATAGGATAGGATAGAGGATAGGATAGGACACAGGATACGATATTATAGGTGATAGGATAGGATTGAGGATAGTATCGGATAGAGGATAGGATAGGGGATTGGATAGGATAGAGGATAGGATAGGATAGAGGATGGGATAGGATAGAGGATAGTATAGGATAGCGGATAGGATAGGATAGATAATAGGATAGGATAGAGGATAGGATAGGATACAGGATAGGATAGGATAGAGGATAGGATAGGATAGAGGATAGGATAGGACACAGGATAGGATAGGATAGAGGATAGGATAGGATAGAGGATAGGATAGAGGATAGGATAGGATAGAGGATAGGATAGGATAGAGGATAGGATAGGATATGATAGAGGATAGGATAGGATAGAGGATCGGATAGGATAGAGGATAGGATAGGATAGAGGATTTGATAGGATACAGGATAGGATAGGATAGAGGATAGGATAGAATAGAGGATAGGATAGGATAGAGGATAGGATAGGATACAGGATAGTATAGGATAGAGGATAGGATAGAGGATAGGGTAGGATAGAGGATAGGAAAGGATACAGGATAGGATAGGATAGAGGATAGGATAGGATACAGGATAGGATAGGATAGAGGATAGGATAGGATATGATAGAGGATAGGATAGGATATGATAGAGGATATTATAGGATAGAGGATCGGATAGGATACAGGATAGGTTAGGATAGAGGATAGGATAGGATACAGGATAGGATAGGTTACATGATAGGACAGGATACAGGATAGGATAGGATAGAGGGTAGGATGGGATAGAGGATAGGATAGGATTGAGGATAGGATAGGATAGAGGATAGGATAGGATACAGGATAGGATAGGATAGAGGATAGGATAGGATAGAGGATAGGATAGGATAGAGGATAGGATAGGATACAGGATAGGATAGGATAGAGGATAGGATAGGATAGAGGATAGGATAGGATAGAGGATAGGATAGGATAGAGGATAGGATAGGATAGAGGATAGGTTAGGATATGATAGAGGATAGGATAGGATAGAGGATAGGATAGGATAGAGGATCGGATAGGATACAGGATAGGATAGGATAGAGGATAGGATAGAGGATAGAGGATAGAGGATACGACACAGGACACAATATTATAGGTGATAGGATAGGATAGAGGATAGTATCGCATAGAGGATAGGATAGGGGAGTGGATAGGATAGAGGATAGGATAGGATAGAGGATAGGATAGGATAGAGGATAGGATAGGATAGAGGATAGGATAGGATACAGGATAGGATAGGATAGAGGATAGGATAGGATAGAGGATAGGATAGGATAGAGGATAGGATAGGATACAGGATAGGATAGGATAGAGGATAGGATAGGATAGAGGATAGGATAGGATACAGGATAGGATAGGATAGAGGATAGGATAGGATAGAGGATAGGATAGGATAGAGGATAGGATAGGATAGAGGATAGGATAGGATACAGGATAGGATAGGATAGAGGATAGGATAGGATAGAGGATAGGATAGGATACAGGATAGGATAGGATAGAGGATAGGATAGCATAGAGGATAGGATAGGATAGAGGATAGGTTAGGATATGATAGAGGATAGGATAGGATAGAGGATCGGATAGGATAGGATAGAGGATAGGATAGGATAGAGGATAGGATAGGATAGAGGATAGGATAGGATAGAGGATAGGATAGGATAGTGGATAGGATAGGATAGAGGATAGGATAGGATACAGGATAGGATAGGATAGGGGATAGGATAGGATAGAGGATAGGATAGGATAGAGGATAGGATAGGATACAGGATAGGATAGGATAGAGGATAGGATAGGATAGAGGATAGGATAGGATAGGATAGAGGATAGGATAGGATAGAGGATAGGATAGGATAGAGGATAGGATAGGATATGATAGAGGATAGGATAGGATAGAGGATCGGATAGGATAGAGGATAGGATAGAGGATAGGATAGAGGATAGGATAGGATAGAGGATAGGATAGGATAGGATAGAGGATAGGATAGGACAGAGGATAGGATAGGATAGAGGATAGGATAGGATAGAGGATAGGACAGGATAGAGGATAGGATAGGATACAGGATAGGATAGGATAGAGGATAGGATAGGATAGAGGATTGGATAGGATAGAGGACAGGATAGGATAGGATAGAGGATAGGACATAGGATTGGATAGGATAGAGAATAGGATACGCTACAAGATAGGATAGGATTGTATAGAGAATAGGATGGGATAGAGGGTAGGATAGGATAGAGGATACGATAGGATAGAGGACAGGATAGGATAGAGGATATGATAGGATAGAGGATAGGATAGGATACAGGATACGATAGGATCGAGGATAGGATAGGATAGAGGATAGGATACGATACAAGATAGGATAGGATAGAGGATAGGATAGAGGATAGGATAGGATAGAGGATAGGATAGGATAGAGGATAGGATAGGATAGAGGATAGGATAGGATAGAGGATAGGATAGGATAGAGGATAGGATAGGATAGAGGATAGGATAGGATACAGGATAGGATAGGATAGAGGATAGGATAGGATAGAGGATAGGATAGGATACAGGATAGGATAGGATAGAGGATAGGATAGGATAGAGGATAGGATAGGATAGAGGATAGGATAGGATAGAGGATAGGATAGGATACAGGATAGGATAGGATAGAGGATAGGATAGGATAGAGGATAGGATAGGATACAGGATAGGATAGGATAGAGGATAGGATAGCATAGAGGATAGGATAGGATAGAGGATAGGTTAGGATATGATAGAGGATAGGATAGGATAGAGGATCGGATAGGATAGGATAGAGGATAGGATAGGATAGAGGATAGGATAGGATAGAGGATAGGATAGGATAGAGGATAGGATAGGATAGAGGATAGGATAGAGGATAGGATAGGATAGAGGATAGGATAGGATAGAGGATAGGATAGGATAGTGGATAGGATAGGATAGAGGATAGGATAGGATACAGGATAGGTTAGGATAGGGGATAGGATAGGATAGAGGATAGGATAGGATAGCGGATAGGATCGGATACAGGATAGGATAGGATAGAGGATAGGATAGGATAGAGGATAGGATAGGATAGGATAGAGGATAGGATAGGATAGAGGATAGGATAGGATAGAGGATAGGATAGGATAGAGGATAGGATAGGATAGAGGATAGGATAGGATATGATAGAGGATAGGATAGGATAGAGGATCGGATAGGATAGAGGATAGGATAGAGGATAGGATAGAGGATAGGATAGGATAGAGGATAGGATAGGATAGAGGATAGGATAGGATAGGATAGAGGATAGGATAGGACAGAGGATAGGATAGGATAGAGGATAGCATAGGATAGAGGATAGGACAGGATAGAGGATAGGATAGGATACAGGATAGGATAGGATAGAGGATAGGATAGGATAGAGGATTGGATAGGATAGAGGACAGGATAGGATAGGATAGAGGATAGGACATAGGATTGGATAGGATAGAGAATAGGATACGCTACAAGATAGGATAGGATTGTATAGAGAATAGGATGGGATAGAGGATAGGATAGGATAGAGGATACGATAGGATAGAGGACAGGAGAGGATAGAGGATATGATAGGATAGAGGATAGGATAGGATACAGGATACGATAGGATCGAGGATAGGATAGGATAGAGGATAGGATAGGATACAAGATAGGATAGGATAGAGGATAGGATAGAGGATAGGATAGGATAGAGGATAGGATAGGATAGAGGATAGGATAGGATAGAGGATAGGATAGGATAGAGGATAGGATAGGATAGAGGATAGGATAGGATACAGGATAGGATAGGATGGAGGATAGGATAGGATAGAGGATCGGATAGGATAGAGGATAGGATAGGATAGGATAGAGGATAGGACATAGGATTGGATAGGATAGAGGATAGGACATAGGATTGGATAGGATAGAGGATAGGACATAGGATTGGATAGGATAGAGAATAGGATACGCTACAAGATAGGATAGGATTGGATAGAGAATAGGATGGGATAGAGGATAGGATAGGATAGAGAATAGGATGGGATAGAGGATAGGATAGGATAGAGGATACGATAGGATAGAGGATAGGATAGGATAGAGGATATGATAGGATAGAGGATAGGATAGGATACAGGATAGGATAGGATCGAGGATAGGATAGGATAGAGGATAGGATAGGATACAAGATAGGATAGGATAGAGGATAGGATAGAGGATAGGATAGGATAGAGGATAGGATAGGATAGAGGATAGGATAGGATAGAGGATAGGATAGGATAGAGGATAGGATAGGAAAGAGGATAGGATAGGATAGAGGATAGGATAGGATATAGAATAGGATAGAATAGAGGATAGGATAGGATATAGGATAGGATAGAGGATAGGATAGGATAGAGGATAGGATAGGATAGAGGATAGGATAGGATAGAGGATAGGATAGGATAGAGGATAGGATAGGATACAGGATAGGAGAGGATAGAGGATAGGATAGAATAGACGATAGGATAGGATACAGGATAGGATAGGATAGAGGATAGGATAGGATAGAGGATAGGATAGGATAGGGGATAGGATAGGATAGAGGATAGGATAGGATAGCGGATAGGATAGGATACAGGATAAGATAGGATAGAGGATAGGATAGGATAGAGGATTGGATAGGATAGAGGATAGGATAGGATAGGATAGAGGATAGGACATAGGATTGGATAGGATAGACAATAGGATACGCTACAGGATAGGATAGGATTGGATAGAGAATAGGATGGGATAGAGGATAGGATAGGATAGAGGATACGATAGGATAGAGGATAGGATAGGATAGAGGATATGATAGGATACAGGATAGGATAGGATAGAGGATAGGATAGGATAGAGGATAGGATAGGATAGAGGATAGGATAGGATAGTGGATAGGATAGGATAGAGGATAGGATAGGATACAGGATAGGATAGGATAGGGGATAGGATAGGATAGAGGATAGGATAGGATAGAGGATAGGATAGGATACAGGATAGGATAGGATAGAGGATAGGATAGGATAGAGGATAGGATAGGATAGAGGATAGGATAGGATAGAGGATAGGATAGGATAGAGGATAGGATAGGATATGATAGAGGATAGGATAGGATAGAGGATCGGATAGGATACAGGATAGGATAGGGTAGAGGATAGGATAGGATAGAGGATAGGATAGGACACAGGATACGATATTATAGGTGATAGGATAGGATAGAGGATAGTATCGCATAGAGGATAGGATAGGGGATTGGATAGGATAGAGGATAGGAGAAGATAGAGGGTAGGATAGGGGATTGGATAGGATAGAGGTTAGGTTAGGATACAGGATAGGATAGGATCGAGGATAGGATAGGATAGAGGATAGGATAGGATACAAGATAGGATAGGATAGAGGATACGATAGGATAGAGGATAGGATAGGATAGAGGATATGATAGGATAGAGGATAGGATAGGATAGAGGATACGATAGGATATAGAATAGGATAGGATAGAGGATAGGATAGGATAGAGGATAGGATAGAGGATAGGATAGAGGATAGGATAGGATAGGATAGAGGATAGGATAGGACAGAGGATAGGATAGGATAGAGAATAGGATAGGATAGAGGATAGGACAGGATAGAGGATAGGATAGGATACAGGATTGGATAGGATAGAGAATAGGATACGCTACAGGATAGGATAGGATTGGATAGAGAATAGGATGGGATAGAGGATAGGATAGGATAGAGGATACGATAGGATAGAGGATAGGATAGGATAGAGGATATGATAGGATAGAGGATAGGATAGGATACAGGATAGGATAGGATCGAGGATAGGATAGGATAGAGGATAGGATAGGATACAAGATAGGATAGGATAGAGGATACGATAGGATAGAGGATAGGATAGGATAGAGGATATGATAGGATAGAGGATAGGATAGGATAGAGGATACGATAGGATATAGAATAGGATAGGATAGAGGATAGGATAGGATAGAGGATAGGATAGAGGATAGGATAGAGGATAGGATAGAGGATAGGATAGAGGATAGGATAGGATAGAGGATAGGATAGGATACAGGATAGGAGAGGATAGAGGATAGGATAGGATAGAGGATAGGATAGGATACAGGATAGGATGGGATAGAGGGTAGGATAGGATAGAGGATAGGATAGGATATTATAGAGGATAGGATAGGATAGAGGATAGGATAGGATAGAGGATAGGATAGGATATAGAATTGCATAGGATAAAGGATAGGATAGGATAGAGGATAGGATAGAGGATAGGATAGAGGATAGGATAGGATAGAGGATAGGATAGGATAGAGGATAGGATAGGATAGAGGATAGGATAGGATACAGGATAGGAGAGGATAGAGGATAGGATAGGATAGAGGATAGGATAGGATACAGGATAGGATGGGATAGAGGGTAGGATAGGATAGAGGAAAGGATAGGATATTATAGAGGATAGGATAGGATAGAGGATCGGATAGCATACAGGATAGGATAGGATAGAGGATAGGATAGGATAGAGCATAGGATAGGATAGAGGATAGGGTAGGATAGAGGATATGATAGGATAGAGGATAGGATAGGATAGAGGATAGGATAGGATACAGGATAGGATGGGATAGAGGGTAGGATAGGATAGAGGATAGGATAGGATATTATAGAGGATAGGATAGGATAGAGGATCGGATAGGATACAGGATAGGATAGGATAGAGGATAGGATAGGATAGAGGATAGGTTAGGATATGATAGAGGATAGGATAGGATAGAGGATCGGATAGGATACAGGATAGGATAGGATAGAGGATAGGATAGAGGATAGAGGATAGAGGATACGACACAGGACACAATATTATAGGTGATAGGATAGGATAGAGGATAGTATCGCATAGAGGATAGGATAGGGGAGTGGATAGGATAGAGGATAGGATAGGATAGAGGATAGGATAGGATAGAGGATAGGATAGGATAGTGGATAGGATAGGATACAGGATAGGATAGGATAGAGGATAGGATAGGATAGAGGATAGGATAGGATAGAGGATAGGATAGGATACAGGATAGGATAGGATAGAGGATAGGATAGGATAGAGGATAGGATAGGATACAGGATAGGATAGGATAGAGGATAGGATAGGATAGAGGATAGGATAGGATAGAGGATAGGATAGGATAGAGGATAGGATAGGATACAGGATAGGATAGGATAGAGGATAGGATAGGATAGAGGATAGGATAGGATACAGGATAGGATAGGATAGAGGATAGGATAGCATAGAGGATAGGATAGGATAGAGGATAGGTTAGGATATGATAGAGGATAGGATAGGATAGAGGATCGGATAGGATAGGATAGAGGATAGGATAGGATAGACGATAGGATAGGATAGAGGATAGGATAGGATAGAGGATAGGATAGGATAGTGGATAGGATAGGATAGAGGATAGGATAGGATACAGGATAGGATAGGATAGGGGATAGGATAGGATAGAGGATAGGATAGGATAGAGGATAGGATAGGATACAGGATAGGATAGGATAGAGGATAGGATAGGATAGAGGATAGGATAGGATAGGATAGAGGATAGGATAGGATAGAGGATAGGATAGGATAGAGGATAGGATAGGATATGATAGAGGATAGGATAGGATAGAGGATCGGATAGGATAGAGGATAGGATAGAGGATAGGATAGAGGATAGGATAGGATAGAGGATAGGATAGGATAGGATAGAGGATAGGATAGGACAGAGGATAGGATAGGATAGAGGATAGGATAGGATAGAGGATAGGACAGGATAGAGGATAGGATAGGATACAGGATAGGATAGGATAGAGGATAGGATAGGATAGAGGATTGGATAGGATAGAGGACAGGATAGGATAGGATAGAGGATAGGACATAGGATTGGATAGGATAGAGAATAGGATACGCTACAAGATAGGATAGGATTGTATAGAGAATAGGATGGGATAGAGGATAGGATAGGATAGAGGATACGATAGGATAGAGGACAGGAGAGGATAGAGGATATGATAGGATAGAGGATAGGATAGGATACAGGATACGATAGGATCGAGGATAGGATAGGATAGAGGATAGGATAGGATACAAGATAGGATAGGATAGAGGATAGGATAGGATAGAGGATAGGATAGGATACAGGATAGGATAGGATAGAGGATAGGATAGGATAGAGGATAGGATAGGATACAGGATAGGATAGGATAGAGGATAGGATAGCATAGAGGATAGGATAGGATAGAGGATAGGTTAGGATATGATAGAGGATAGGATAGGATAGAGGATCGGATAGGATAGGATAGAGGATAGGATAGGATAGAGGATAGGATAGGATAGAGGATAGGATAGGATATGATAGAGGATAGGATAGGATAGAGGGTAGGATAGGATAGAGGATAGGATAGGATAGAGGATAGGATAGGACACAGGATACGATATTATAGGTGATAGGATAGGATTGAGGATAGTATCGGATAGAGGATAGGATAGGGGATTGGATAGGATAGAGGATAGGATAGGATAGAGGATGGGATAGGATAGAGGATAGTATAGGATAGCGGATAGGATAGGATAGATAATAGGATAGGATAGAGGATAGGATAGGATACAGGATAGGATAGGATAGAGGATAGGATAGGATAGAGGATAGGATAGGACACAGGATAGGATAGGATAGAGGATAGGATAGGATAGAGGATAGGATAGGATAGAGGATAGGATAGGATATGATAGAGGATAGGATAGGATAGAGGATCGGATAGGATAGAGGATAGGATAGGATAGAGGATTTGATAGGATACAGGATAGGATAGGATAGAGGATAGGATAGAATAGAGGATAGGATAGGATAGAGGATAGGATAGGATACAGGATAGTATAGGATAGAGGATAGGATAGAGGATAGGGTAGGATAGAGGATAGGAAAGGATACAGGATAGGATAGGATAGAGGATAGGATAGGATACAGGATAGGATAGGATAGAGGATAGGATAGGATATGATAGAGGATAGGATAGGATATGATAGAGGATATTATAGGATAGAGGATCGGATAGGATACAGGATAGGTTAGGATAGAGGATAGGATAGGATACAGGATAGGATAGGTTACATGATAGGACAGGATACAGGATAGGATAGGATAGAGGGTAGGATGGGATAGAGGATAGGATAGGATTGAGGATAGGATAGGATAGAGGATAGGATAGGATACAGGATAGGATAGGATAGAGGATAGGATAGGATAGAGGATAGGATAGGATAGAGGATAGGATAGGATACAGGATAGGATAGGATAGAGGATAGGATAGGATAGAGGATAGGATAGGATAGAGGATAGGATAGGATAGAGGATAGGATAGGATAGAGGATAGGTTAGGATATGATAGAGGATAGGATAGGATAGAGGATAGGATAGGATAGAGGATCGGATAGGATACAGGATAGGATAGGATAGAGGATAGGATAGAGGATAGAGGATAGAGGATACGACACAGGACACAATATTATAGGTGATAGGATAGGATAGAGGATAGTATCGCATAGAGGATAGGATAGGGGAGTGGATAGGATAGAGGATAGGATAGGATAGAGGATAGGATAGGATAGAGGATAGGATAGGATAGAGGATAGGATAGGATACAGGATAGGATAGGATAGAGGATAGGATAGGATAGAGGATAGGATAGGATAGAGGATAGGATAGGATACAGGATAGGATAGGATAGAGGATAGGATAGGATAGAGGATAGGATAGGATACAGGATAGGATAGGATAGAGGATAGGATAGGATAGAGGATAGGATAGGATAGAGGATAGGATAGGATAGAGGATAGGATAGGATACAGGATAGGATAGGATAGAGGATAGGATAGGATAGAGGATAGGATAGGATACAGGATAGGATAGGATAGAGGATAGGATAGCATAGAGGATAGGATAGGATAGAGGATAGGTTAGGATATGATAGAGGATAGGATAGGATAGAGGATCGGATAGGATAGGATAGAGGATAGGATAGGATAGAGGATAGGATAGGATAGAGGATAGGATAGGATAGAGGATAGGATAGGATAGTGGATAGGATAGGATAGAGGATAGGATAGGATACAGGATAGGATAGGATAGGGGATAGGATAGGATAGAGGATAGGATAGGATAGAGGATAGGATAGGATACAGGATAGGATAGGATAGAGGATAGGATAGGATAGAGGATAGGATAGGATAGGATAGAGGATAGGATAGGATAGAGGATAGGATAGGATAGAGGATAGGATAGGATATGATAGAGGATAGGATAGGATAGAGGATCGGATAGGATAGAGGATAGGATAGAGGATAGGATAGAGGATAGGATAGGATAGAGGATAGGATAGGATAGGATAGAGGATAGGATAGGACAGAGGATAGGATAGGATAGAGGATAGGATAGGATAGAGGATAGGACAGGATAGAGGATAGGATAGGATACAGGATAGGATAGGATAGAGGATAGGATAGGATAGAGGATTGGATAGGATAGAGGACAGGATAGGATAGGATAGAGGATAGGACATAGGATTGGATAGGATAGAGAATAGGATACGCTACAAGATAGGATAGGATTGTATAGAGAATAGGATGGGATAGAGGGTAGGATAGGATAGAGGATACGATAGGATAGAGGACAGGATAGGATAGAGGATATGATAGGATAGAGGATAGGATAGGATACAGGATACGATAGGATCGAGGATAGGATAGGATAGAGGATAGGATACGATACAAGATAGGATAGGATAGAGGATAGGATAGAGGATAGGATAGGATAGAGGATAGGATAGGATAGAGGATAGGATAGGATAGAGGATAGGATAGGATAGAGGATAGGATAGGATAGAGGATAGGATAGGATAGAGGATAGGATAGGATACAGGATAGGATAGGATAGAGGATAGGATAGGATAGAGGATAGGATAGGATACAGGATAGGATAGGATAGAGGATAGGATAGGATAGAGGATAGGATAGGATAGAGGATAGGATAGGATAGAGGATAGGATAGGATACAGGATAGGATAGGATAGAGGATAGGATAGGATAGAGGATAGGATAGGATACAGGATAGGATAGGATAGAGGATAGGATAGCATAGAGGATAGGATAGGATAGAGGATAGGTTAGGATATGATAGAGGATAGGATAGGATAGAGGATCGGATAGGATAGGATAGAGGATAGGATAGGATAGAGGATAGGATAGGATAGAGGATAGGATAGGATAGAGGATAGGATAGGATAGAGGATAGGATAGAGGATAGGATAGGATAGAGGATAGGATAGGATAGAGGATAGGATAGGATAGTGGATAGGATAGGATAGAGGATAGGATAGGATACAGGATAGGTTAGGATAGGGGATAGGATAGGATAGAGGATAGGATAGGATAGCGGATAGGATCGGATACAGGATAGGATAGGATAGAGGATAGGATAGGATAGAGGATAGGATAGGATAGGATAGAGGATAGGATAGGATAGAGGATAGGATAGGATAGAGGATAGGATAGGATAGAGGATAGGATAGGATAGAGGATAGGATAGGATATGATAGAGGATAGGATAGGATAGAGGATCGGATAGGATAGAGGATAGGATAGAGGATAGGATAGAGGATAGGATAGGATAGAGGATAGGATAGGATAGAGGATAGGATAGGATAGGATAGAGGATAGGATAGGACAGAGGATAGGATAGGATAGAGGATAGCATAGGATAGAGGATAGGACAGGATAGAGGATAGGATAGGATACAGGATAGGATAGGATAGAGGATAGGATAGGATAGAGGATTGGATAGGATAGAGGACAGGATAGGATAGGATAGAGGATAGGACATAGGATTGGATAGGATAGAGAATAGGATACGCTACAAGATAGGATAGGATTGTATAGAGAATAGGATGGGATAGAGGATAGGATAGGATAGAGGATACGATAGGATAGAGGACAGGAGAGGATAGAGGATATGATAGGATAGAGGATAGGATAGGATACAGGATACGATAGGATCGAGGATAGGATAGGATAGAGGATAGGATAGGATACAAGATAGGATAGGATAGAGGATAGGATAGAGGATAGGATAGGATAGAGGATAGGATAGGATAGAGGATAGGATAGGATAGAGGATAGGATAGGATAGAGGATAGGATAGGATAGAGGATAGGATAGGATACAGGATAGGATAGGATGGAGGATAGGATAGGATAGAGGATCGGATAGGATAGAGGATAGGATAGGATAGGATAGAGGATAGGACATAGGATTGGATAGGATAGAGGATAGGACATAGGATTGGATAGGATAGAGGATAGGACATAGGATTGGATAGGATAGAGAATAGGATACGCTACAAGATAGGATAGGATTGGATAGAGAATAGGATGGGATAGAGGATAGGATAGGATAGAGAATAGGATGGGATAGAGGATAGGATAGGATAGAGGATACGATAGGATAGAGGATAGGATAGGATAGAGGATATGATAGGATAGAGGATAGGATAGGATACAGGATAGGATAGGATCGAGGATAGGATAGGATAGAGGATAGGATAGGATACAAGATAGGATAGGATAGAGGATAGGATAGAGGATAGGATAGGATAGAGGATAGGATAGGATAGAGGATAGGATAGGATAGAGGATAGGATAGGATAGAGGATAGGATAGGAAAGAGGATAGGATAGGATAGAGGATAGGATAGGATATAGAATAGGATAGAATAGAGGATAGGATAGGATATAGGATAGGATAGAGGATAGGATAGGATAGAGGATAGGATAGGATAGAGGATAGGATAGGATAGAGGATAGGATAGGATAGAGGATAGGATAGGATACAGGATAGGAGAGGATAGAGGATAGGATAGAATAGACGATAGGATAGGATACAGGATAGGATAGGATAGAGGATAGGATAGGATAGAGGATAGGATAGGATAGGGGATAGGATAGGATAGAGGATAGGATAGGATAGCGGATAGGATAGGATACAGGATAAGATAGGATAGAGGATAGGATAGGATAGAGGATTGGATAGGATAGAGGATAGGATAGGATAGGATAGAGGATAGGACATAGGATTGGATAGGATAGACAATAGGATACGCTACAGGATAGGATAGGATTGGATAGAGAATAGGATGGGATAGAGGATAGGATAGGATAGAGGATACGATAGGATAGAGGATAGGATAGGATAGAGGATATGATAGGATACAGGATAGGATAGGATAGAGGATAGGATAGGATAGAGGATAGGATAGGATAGAGGATAGGATAGGATAGTGGATAGGATAGGATAGAGGATAGGATAGGATACAGGATAGGATAGGATAGGGGATAGGATAGGATAGAGGATAGGATAGGATAGAGGATAGGATAGGATACAGGATAGGATAGGATAGAGGATAGGATAGGATAGAGGATAGGATAGGATAGAGGATAGGATAGGATAGAGGATAGGATAGGATAGAGGATAGGATAGGATATGATAGAGGATAGGATAGGATAGAGGATCGGATAGGATACAGGATAGGATAGGGTAGAGGATAGGATAGGATAGAGGATAGGATAGGACACAGGATACGATATTATAGGTGATAGGATAGGATAGAGGATAGTATCGCATAGAGGATAGGATAGGGGATTGGATAGGATAGAGGATAGGAGAAGATAGAGGGTAGGATAGGGGATTGGATAGGATAGAGGTTAGGTTAGGATACAGGATAGGATAGGATCGAGGATAGGATAGGATAGAGGATAGGATAGGATACAAGATAGGATAGGATAGAGGATACGATAGGATAGAGGATAGGATAGGATAGAGGATATGATAGGATAGAGGATAGGATAGGATAGAGGATACGATAGGATATAGAATAGGATAGGATAGAGGATAGGATAGGATAGAGGATAGGATAGAGGATAGGATAGAGGATAGGATAGGATAGGATAGAGGATAGGATAGGACAGAGGATAGGATAGGATAGAGAATAGGATAGGATAGAGGATAGGACAGGATAGAGGATAGGATAGGATACAGGATTGGATAGGATAGAGAATAGGATACGCTACAGGATAGGATAGGATTGGATAGAGAATAGGATGGGATAGAGGATAGGATAGGATAGAGGATACGATAGGATAGAGGATAGGATAGGATAGAGGATATGATAGGATAGAGGATAGGATAGGATACAGGATAGGATAGGATCGAGGATAGGATAGGATAGAGGATAGGATAGGATACAAGATAGGATAGGATAGAGGATACGATAGGATAGAGGATAGGATAGGATAGAGGATATGATAGGATAGAGGATAGGATAGGATAGAGGATACGATAGGATATAGAATAGGATAGGATAGAGGATAGGATAGGATAGAGGATAGGATAGAGGATAGGATAGAGGATAGGATAGAGGATAGGATAGAGGATAGGATAGGATAGAGGATAGGATAGGATACAGGATAGGAGAGGATAGAGGATAGGATAGGATAGAGGATAGGATAGGATACAGGATAGGATGGGATAGAGGGTAGGATAGGATAGAGGATAGGATAGGATATTATAGAGGATAGGATAGGATAGAGGATAGGATAGGATAGAGGATAGGATAGGATATAGAATTGCATAGGATAAAGGATAGGATAGGATAGAGGATAGGATAGAGGATAGGATAGAGGATAGGATAGGATAGAGGATAGGATAGGATAGAGGATAGGATAGGATAGAGGATAGGATAGGATACAGGATAGGAGAGGATAGAGGATAGGATAGGATAGAGGATAGGATAGGATACAGGATAGGATGGGATAGAGGGTAGGATAGGATAGAGGAAAGGATAGGATATTATAGAGGATAGGATAGGATAGAGGATCGGATAGCATACAGGATAGGATAGGATAGAGGATAGGATAGGATAGAGCATAGGATAGGATAGAGGATAGGGTAGGATAGAGGATATGATAGGATAGAGGATAGGATAGGATAGAGGATAGGATAGGATACAGGATAGGATGGGATAGAGGGTAGGATAGGATAGAGGATAGGATAGGATATTATAGAGGATAGGATAGGATAGAGGATCGGATAGGATACAGGATAGGATAGGATAGAGGATAGGATAGGATAGAGGATAGGATAGGATAGAGGATAGGATAGGATAGGATAGAGGATAGGATAGGATAGAGGATAGGATAGGATAGGATAGAGGATAGGATAGGATAGAGGATAGGATAGGATAGGATAGAGGATCGGATAGGATACAGGATAGGATAGGGTAGAGGATAGGATAGGATAGAGGATAGGATAGGACACAGGATACGATATTATAGGTGATAGGATAGGATAGAGGATAGTATCGCATAGAGGATAGGATAGGGGATTGGATAGGATAGAGGATAGGAGAAGATAGAGGGTAGGATAGGGGATTGGATAGGATAGAGGTTAGGTTAGGATACAGGATAGGATAGGATCGAGGATAGGATAGGATAGAGGATAGGATAGGATACAAGATAGGATAGGATAGAGGATACGATAGGATAGAGGATAGGATAGGATAGAGGATATGATAGGATAGAGGATAGGATAGGATAGAGGATACGATAGGATATAGAATAGGATAGGATAGAGGATAGGATAGGATAGAGGATAGGATAGAGGATAGGATAGAGGATAGGATAGGATAGGATAGAGGATAGGATAGGACAGAGGATAGGATAGGATAGAGAATAGGATAGGATAGAGGATAGGACAGGATAGAGGATAGGATAGGATACAGGATTGGATAGGATAGAGAATAGGATACGCTACAGGATAGGATAGGATTGGATAGAGAATAGGATGGGATAGAGGATAGGATAGGATAGAGGATACGATAGGATAGAGGATAGGATAGGATAGAGGATATGATAGGATAGAGGATAGGATAGGATACAGGATAGGATAGGATCGAGGATAGGATAGGATAGAGGATAGGATAGGATACAAGATAGGATAGGATAGAGGATACGATAGGATAGAGGATAGGATAGGATAGAGGATATGATAGGATAGAGGATAGGATAGGATAGAGGATACGATAGGATATAGAATAGGATAGGATAGAGGATAGGATAGGATAGAGGATAGGATAGAGGATAGGATAGAGGATAGGATAGAGGATAGGATAGAGGATAGGATAGAGGATAGGATAGGATAGAGGATAGGATAGGATACAGGATAGGAGAGGATAGAGGATAGGATAGGATAGAGGATAGGATAGGATACAGGATAGGATGGGATAGAGGGTAGGATAGGATAGAGGATAGGATAGGATATTATAGAGGATAGGATAGGATAGAGGATAGGATAGGATAGAGGATAGGATAGGATATAGAATTGCATAGGATAAAGGATAGGATAGGATAGAGGGTAGGATAGAGGATAGGATAGAGGATAGGATAGGATAGAGGATAGGATAGGATAGAGGATAGGATAGGATAGAGGATAGGATAGGATACAGGATAGGAGAGGATAGAGGATAGGATAGGATAGAGGATAGGATAGGATACAGGATAGGATGGGATAGAGGGTAGGATAGGATAGAGGAAAGGATAGGATATTATAGAGGATAGGATAGGATAGAGGATCGGATAGCATACAGGATAGGATAGGATAGAGGATAGGATAGGATAGAGCATAGGATAGGATAGAGGATAGGGTAGGATAGAGGATATGATAGGATAGAGGATAGGATAGGATAGAGGATAGGATAGGATATAGAATAGGATAGGATAGAGGATAGGATAGAGAATAGGATAGAGGATAGGATAGAGGATAGGATAGGATAGAGGATAGGATAGGATAGAGGATAGGATAGGATAGAGGATAGGATAGGATAGAGGATAGGATAGGATAGAGGATAGGATAGGATAGAGGATAGGATAGGATACAGGATAGGAGAGGATAGAGGATAGGATAGGATAGAGGATAGGATAGGATACAGGATAGGATGGGATAGAGGGTAGGATAGGATAGAGGATAGGATAGGATATTATAGAGGATAGGATAGGATAGAGGATCGGATAGGATACAGGATAGGATAGGATAGAGGATAGGATAGGATAGAGGATAGGATAGGATAGAGGATAGGATAGGATAGGATAGAGGATAGGATAGGATAGAGGATAGGATAGGATAGGATAGAGGATAGGATAGGATAGAGGATAGGATAGGACACAGGATACGATATTATAGGTGATAGGATAGGATAGAGGATAGTATCGCATAGAGGATAGGATAGGAGATTGGATATGATAGAGGATCGGATAGGATAGAGGATGGGATAGGATAGAGGATAGTATAGGATAGCGGATAGAATAGGATAGATAATAGGATAGGATAGAGGATAGGATAGGATAGGGGATAGGATAGGATAGAGGATAGGATAGGATAGCGGATAGGATAGGATACAGGATAGGATAGGATAGAGGATAGGATAGGATAGAGGATAGGATAGGATATAGAATAGGATAGGATAGAGGATAGGATAGGATAGGGGATAGGATAGGATAGAGGATAGGATAGGATAGAGGATAGGATAGGATAGAGGATACGATAGGATAGAGGATAGGATAGGATAGAGGATATGATAGGATAGAGGATAGGATAGGATACAGCATAGGATAGGATCGAGGATAGGATAGGATAGAGGATAGGATAGGATAGAGGATAGGATAAGATAGAGGATAGGATAGGATACAGGACAGGATAGGCTAGAGGATAGGATAGGATAGAGGATAGGATAGGATAGAAAATAGGATAGGATACAGGATTTGATAGGATAGAGGATAGGATAGGATAGAGGATAGGATAGGATACAGGATAGGATAGGATAGAGGATAGGATAGGATAGAGGATATTATAGGATAGAGGATAGGATAGGATAGAGGATAGGATAGGATAGAGGATAGGATAGGATACAGGATCGGATAGGATATAGAATAGGATAGGATAGAGGATATGATAGGATAGAGGATAGGATAGGATACAGGATACGATAGGATCGAGGATAGGATAGGATAGAGGATAGGATAGGATACAAGATAGGATAGGATAGAGGATAGGATAGAGGATAGGATAGGATAGAGGATAGGATAGGATAGAGGATAGGATAGGATAGAGGATAGGATAGGATAGAGGATAGGATAGGATAGAGGATAGGATAGGATAGAGGATAGGATAGGGTAGAGGATAGGATAGGATATAGAATAGGATAGGATAGAGTATAGGATAGGATAGAGGATAGGATAGAGGATAGGATAGGATAGAGGATAGGATAGGATACAGGATAGGAGAGGATAGAGGATAGGATAGAATAGAGGATAGGATAGTATACAGGATAGGATAGGATAGAGGATAGGATAGGATAGAGGATAGGATAGGATAGGGGATAGGATAGGATAGAGGATAGGATAGGATAGCGGATAGGATAGGATACAGGATAGAATAGGATAGAGGATAGGATAGGATAGAGGATTGGATAGGATAGAGGATAGGATAGGATAGGATAGAGGATAGGACATAGGATTGGATAGGATAGAGAATAGGATACGCTACAGGATAGGATAGGATTGGATAGAGAATAGGATGGGATAGAGGATAGGATAGGATAGAGGATACGATAGGATAGAAGATAGGATAGGATAGAGGATATGATAGGATACAGGATAGGATAGGATAGAGGATAGGATAGGATAGAGGATAGGATAGGATAGAGGATAGGATAGGATAGTGGATAGGATAGGACAGAGGATAGGATAGGATACAGGATAGGATAGGATAGGGGATAGGATAGGATAGAGGATAGGATAGGATAGAGGATAGGATAGTATACAGGATAGGATAGGATGGAGGATAGGATAGGATAGAGGATAGGATAGGATAGAGGATAGGATAGGATAGAGGATAGGATAGGATAGAGGATAGGATAGGATATGATAGAGGATAGGATAGGATAGAGGATCGGATAGGATACAGGATAGGATGGGATAGAGGGTAGGATAGGATAGAGGAAAGGATAGGATATTATAGAGGATAGGATAGGATAGAGGATCGGATAGCATACAGGATAGGATAGGATAGAGGATAGGATAGGATAGAGGATAGGATAGGATAGAGGATAGGGTAGGATAGAGGATATGATAGGATAGAGGATAGGATAGGATAGAGGATAGGATAGGATATAGAATAGGATAGGATAGAGGATAGGATAGAGAATAGGATAGAGGATAGGATAGAGGATAGGATAGGATAGAGGATAGGATAGGATAGAGGATAGGATAGGATAGAGGATAGGATAGGATAGAGGATAGGATAGGATAGAGGATAGGATAGGATAGAGGATAGGATAGGATACAGGATAGGAGAGGATAGAGGATAGGATAGGATAGAGGATAGGATAGGATACAGGATAGGATGGGATAGAGGGTAGGATAGGATAGAGGATAGGATAGGATATTATAGAGGATAGGATAGGATAGAGGATCGGATAGGATACAGGATAGGATAGGATAGAGGATAGGATAGGATAGAGGATAGGATAGGATAGAGGATAGGATAGGATAGAGGATAGGATAGGATAGGATAGAGGATAGGATAGGATAGAGGATAGGATAGGATAGGATAGAGGATAGGATAGGATAGAGGATAGGATAGGACACAGGATACGATATTATAGGTGATAGGATAGGATAGAGGATAGTATCGCATAGAGGATAGGATAGGAGATTGGATATGATAGAGGATCGGATAGGATAGAGGATGGGATAGGATAGAGGATAGTATAGGATAGCGGATAGAATAGGATAGATAATAGGATAGGATAGAGGATAGGATAGGATAGGGGATAGGATAGGATAGAGGATAGGATAGGATAGCGGATAGGATAGGATACAGGATAGGATAGGATAGAGGATAGGATAGGATAGAGGATAGGATAGGATATAGAATAGGATAGGATAGAGGATAGGATAGGATAGGGGATAGGATAGGATAGAGGATAGGATAGGATAGAGGATAGGATAGGATAGAGGATACGATAGGATAGAGGATAGGATAGGATAGAGGATATGATAGGATAGAGGATAGGATAGGATACAGGATAGGATAGGATCGAGGATAGGATAGGATAGAGGATAGGATAGGATAGAGGATAGGATAAGATAGAGGATAGGATAGGATACAGGACAGGATAGGCTAGAGGATAGGATAGGATAGAGGATAGGATAGGATAGAAAATAGGATAGGATACAGGATTTGATAGGATAGAGGATAGGATAGGATAGAGGATAGGATAGGATACAGGATAGGATAGGATAGAGGATAGGATAGGATAGAGGATATTATAGGATAGAGGATAGGATAGGATAGAGGATAGGATAGGATAGAGGATACGATAGGATAGAGGATAGGATAGGATAGAGGATATGATAGGATAGAGGATAGGATAGGATACAGGATAGGATAGGATCGAGGATAGGATAGGATAGAGGATAGGATAGGATAGAGGATAGGATAGGATACAGGATAGGAGAGGATAGAGGATAGGATAGGATAGAGGATAGGATAGGATACAGGATAGGATGGGATAGAGGGTAGGATCGGATAGAGGATAGGATAGGATATTATAGAGGATAGGATAGGATAGAGGACAGGATAGGATAGAGGATAGGATAGGATATAGAATTGCATAGGATAAAGGATAGGATAGGATAGAGGATAGGATAGAGGATAGGATAGAGGATAGGATAGGATAGAGGATAGAGGATAGGATAGGATAGAGGATAGGATAGGATAGAGGATAGGATAGGATACAGGATAGGAGAGGATAGAGGATAGGATAGGATAGAGGATAGGATAGGATACAGGATAGGATGGGATAGAGGGTAGGATAGGATAGAGGAAAGGATAGGATATTATAGAGGATAGGATAGGATAGAGGATCGGATAGGATACAGGATAGGATAGGATAGAGGATAGGATAGGACACAGGATACGATATTATAGGTGATAGGATAGGATAGAGGATAGTATCGCATAGAGGATAGGATAGGGGATTGGATAGGATAGAGGATAGGAGAAGATAGAGGGTATGATAGGGGATTGGATAGGATAGAGGTTAGGTTAGGATAGAGGATAGGATAGAGGATAGGATAGAGGATAGGATAGAGGATAGGATAGGATAGGATAGAGGATAGGATAGGACAGAGGATAGGATAGGATAGAGAATAGGATAGGATAGAGGATAGGACAGGATAGAGGATAGGATAGGATACAGGATTGGATAGGATAGAGAATAGGATACGCTACAGGATAGGATAGGATTGGATACAGAATAGGATGGGATAGAGGATAGGATAGGATAGAGGATACGATAGGATAGAGGATAGGATAGGATAGAGGATATGATAGGATAGAGGATAGGATAGGATACAGGATAGGATAGGATCGAGGATAGGATAGGATAGAGGATAGGATAGGATAGAGGATAGGATAGGATAGAGGATAGGATAGGATACAGGATAGGAGAGGATAGAGGATAGGATAGGATAGAGGATAGGATAGGATAGAGGATACGATAGGATATAGAATAGGATAGGATAGAGGATAGGATAGGATAGAGGATAGGATAGGATAGAGGATAGGATAGGATATGATAGAGGATAGGATAGGATAGAGGATCGGATAGGATAGAGGATAGGATAGAGGATAGGATAGAGGATAGGATAGGATAGAGGATAGGATAGGATAGAGGATAGGATAGGATAGGATAGAGGATAGGATAGGACAGAGGATAGGATAGGATAGAGGATAGCATAGGATAGAGGATAGGACAGGATAGAGGATAGGATAGGATACAGGATAGGATAGGATAGAGGATAGGATAGGATAGAGGATTGGATAGGATAGAGGACAGGATAGGATAGGATAGAGGATAGGACATAGGATTGGATAGGATAGAGAATAGGATACGCTACAAGATAGGATAGGATTGTATAGAGAATAGGATGGGATAGAGGATAGGATAGGATAGAGGATACGATAGGATAGAGGACAGGATAGGATAGAGGATATGATAGGATAGAGGATAGGATAGGATACAGGATACGATAGGATCGGGGATAGGATAGGATAGAGGATAGGATAGGATACAAGATAGGATAGGATAGAGGATAGGATAGAGGATAGGATAGGATAGAGGATAGGATAGGATAGAGGATAGGATAGGATAGAGGATAGGATAGGATAGAGGATAGGATAGGATAGAGGATAGGATAGGATACAGGATAGGATAGGATGGAGGATAGGATAGGATAGAGGATCGGATAGGATAGAGGATAGGATAGGATAGGATAGAGGATAGGACATAGGATTGGATAGGATAGAGGATAGGACATAGGATTGGATAGGATAGAGGATAGGACATAGGATTGGATAGGATAGAGAAATGGGTACGCTACAAGATAGGATAAGATTGGATAGAGAATAGGATGGGATAGAGGATAGGATAGGATAGAGGATAGGATAGGATAGAGGATAGGATAGGATACAAGATAGGATAGGATAGAGGATAGGATAGAGGATAGGATAGGATAGAGGATAGGATAGGATAGAGGATAGGATAGGATAGAGGATAGGATAGGATAGAGGATAGGATAGGATAGAGGATAGGATAGGATAGAGGATAGGATAGGATATAGAATAGGATAGAATAGAGGATAGGATAGGATATAGGATAGGATAGAGGATAGGATAGGATAGAGGATAGGATAGGATAGAGGATAGGATAGGATAGAGGATAGGATAGGATAGAGGATAGGATAGGATACAGGATAGGAGAGGATAGAGGATAGGATAGAATAGAGGATAGGATAGGATACAGGATAGGATAGGATAGAGGATAGGATAGGATAGAGGATAGGATAGGATAGGGGATAGGATAGGATAGAGGATAGGATAGGATAGCGGATAGGATAGGATACAGGATAGGATAGGATAGAGGATAGGATAGGATAGAGGATTGGATAGGATAGAGGATAGGATAGGATAGGATAGAGGATAGGACATAGGATTGGATAGGATAGACAATAGGATACGCTACAGGATAGGATAGGATTGGATAGAGAATAGGATGGGATAGAGGATAGGATAGGATAGAGGATACGATAGGATAGAGGATAGGATAGGATAGAGGATATGATAGGATACAGGATAGGATAGGATAGAGGATAGGATAGGATAGAGGATAGGATAGGATAGAGGATAGGATAGGATAGTGGATAGGATAGGATAGAGGATAGGATAGGATACAGGATAGGATAGGATAGGGGATAGGATAGGATAGAGGATAGGATAGGATAGAGGATAGGATAGGATACAGGATAGGATAGGATAGAGGATAGGATAGGATACAGGATAGGATAGGATAGAGGATAGGATAGGATAGGATAGAGGATAGGATAGGATAGAGGATAGGATAGGATAGGATAGAGGATAGGATAGGATAGAGGATAGGATAGGACACAGGATACGATATTATAGGTGATAGGATAGGATAGAGGATAGTATCGCATAGAGGATAGGATAGGAAATTGGATATGATAGAGCATCGGATAGGATAGAGGATGGGATAGGATAGAGGATAGTATAGGATAGCGGATAGAATAGGATAGATAATAGGATAGGATAGAGGATAGGATAGGATAGGGGATAGGATAGGATAGAGGATAGGATAGGATAGCGGATAGGATAGGATACAGGATAGGATAGGATAGAGGATAGGATAGGATAGAGGATAGGATAGGATATAGAATAGGATAGAATAGAGGATAGGATAGGATAGGGGATAGGATAGGATAGAGGATAGGATAGGATAGAGGATAGGATAGGATAGAGGATACGATAGGATAGAGGATAGGATAGGATAGAGGATATGATAGGATAGAGGATAGGATAGGATACAGGATAGGATAGGATCGAGGATAGGATAGGATAGAGGATAGGATAGGATAGAGGATAGGATAAGATAGAGGATAGGATAGGATACAGGACAGGATAGGCTAGAGGATAGGATAGGATAGAGGATAGGATAGGATAGAAAATAGGATAGGATACAGGATTTGATAGGATAGAGGATAGGATAGGATAGAGGATAGGATAGGATACAGGATAGGATAGGATAGAGGATAGGATAGGATAGAGGATATTATAGGATAGAGGATAGGATAGGATAGAGGATAGGATAGGATAGAGGATAGGATAGGATACAGGATCGGATAGGATATAGAATAGGATAGGATAGAGGATATGATAGGATAGAGGATAGGATAGGATACAGGATACGATAGGATCGAGGATAGGATAGGATAGAGGATAGGATAGGATACAAGATAGGATAGGATAGAGGATAGGATAGAGGATAGGATAGGATAGAGGATAGGATAGGATAGAGGATAGGATAGGATAGAGGATAGGATAGGATAGAGGATAGGATAGGATAGAGGATAGGATAGGGTAGAGGATAGGATAGGATATAGAATAGGATAGGATAGAGTATAGGATAGGATAGAGGATAGGATAGAGGATAGGATAGGATAGACGATAGGATAGGATAGAGGATAGGATAGGATACAGGATAGGATAGGATGGAGGATAGGATAGGATAGAGGATTGGATAGGATAGAGGATAGGATAGGATAGGATAGAGGATAGGACATAGGATTGGATAGGATAGAGGATAGGACATAGGATTGGATAGGATAGAGGATAGGACATAGGATTGGATAGGATAGAGAATAGGATACGCTACAAGATAGGATAGGATTGGATAGAGAATAGGATGGGATACAGGATAGGATAGGATAGAGGATACGATAGGATAGAGGATAGGATAGGATAGAGGATATGATAGGATAGAGGATAGGATAGGATACAGGATAGGATAGGATCGAGGATAGGATCGAGGATAGAGGATAGGATAGGATACAAGATAGGATAGGATAGAGGATAGGATAGAGGATAGGATAGGATAGAGGATAGGATAGGATAGAGGATAGGATAGGATAGAGGATAGGATAGGATAGAGGATAGGATAGGATAGAGGATAGGATAGGATAGAGGATAGGATAGGATATAGAATAGGGTAGAATAGAGGATAGGATAGGATATAGGATAGGATAGAGGATAGGATAGGATAGAGGATAGGATAGGATAGAGGATAGGATAGGATAGAGGATAGGATAGGATAGAGGATAGGATAGGATACAGGATAGGAGAGGATAGAGGATAGGATAGAATAGAGGATAGGATAGGATACAGGATAGGATAGGATAGAGGATAGGATAGGATAGAGGATAGGATAGGATAGGGGATAGGATAGGATAGAGGATAGGATAGGATAGAGGATAGGATAGTATACAGGATAGGATAGGATACAGGATAGGAGAGGATAGAGGATAGGATAGAATAGAGGATAGGATAGGATACAGGATAGGATAGGATAGAGGATAGGATAGGATAGAGGATAGGATAGGATAGGGGATAGGATAGGATAGAGGATAGGATAGGATAGCGGATAGGATAGGATACAGGATAGAATAGGATAGAGGATAGGATAGGATAGAGGATTGGATAGGATAGAGGATAGGATAGGATAGGATAGAGAATAGGACATAGGATTGGATAGGATAGAGAATAGGATACGCTACAGGATAGGATAGGATTGGATAGAGAATAGGATGGGATAGAGGATAGGATAGGATAGAGGATACGATAGGATAGAAGATAGGATAGGATAGAGGATATGATAGGATACAGGATAGGATAGGATAGAGGATAGGATAGGATAGAGGACAGGATAGGGTAGAGGATAGGATAGGATAGTGGATAGGATAGGACTGAGGATAGGATAGGATACAGGATAGGATAGGATAGGGGATAGGATAGGATAGAGGATAGGATAGGATAGAGGATAGGATAGTATACAGGATAGGATAGGATGGAGGATAGGATAGGATAGAGGATAGGATAGGATAGAGGATAGGATAGGATAGAGGATAGGATAGGATAGAGGATAGGATAGGATATGATAGAGGATAGGATAGGATAGAGGATCGGATAGGATACAGGATAGGATAGGATAGAGGATAGGATAGGATAGAGGATAGGATAGGACACAGGATACGATATTATAGGTGATAGGATAGGATAGAGGATAGTATCGCATAGAGGATAGGATAGGGGATTGGATAGGATAGAGGATAGGAGAAGATAGAGGGTAGGATAGGGGATTGGATAGGATAGAGGTTAGGTTAGGATAGAGGATAGGATAGAGGATAGGATAGAGGATAGGATAGAGGATAGGATAGGATAGGATAGAGGATAGGATAGGACAGAGGATAGGATAGGATAGAGAATAGGATAGGATAGAGGATAGGACAGGATAGAGGATAGGATAGGATACAGGATTGGATAGGATAGAGAATAGGATACGCTACAGGATAGGATAGGATTGGATACAGAATAGGATGGGATAGAGGATAGGATAGGATAGAGGATACGATAGGATAGAGGATAGGATAGGATAGAGGATATGATAGGATAGAGGATAGGATAGGATACAGGATAGGATAGGATCGAGGATAGGATAGGATAGAGGATAGGATAGGATAGAGGATAGGATAGGATACAGGATAGGAGAGGATAGAGGATAGGATAGGATAGAGGATAGGATAGGATACAGGATAGGATGGGATAGAGGGTAGGATCGGATAGAGGATAGGATAGGATATTATAGAGGATAGGATAGGATAGAGGACAGGATAGGATAGAGGATAGGATAGGATATAGAATTGCATAGGATAAAGGATAGGATAGGATAGAGGATAGGATAGAGGATAGGATAGAGGATAGGATAGGATAGAGGATAGGATAGGATAGAGGATAGGATAGGATAG
The DNA here is from genome assembly GCF_050948215.1 of Halictus rubicundus. Classification (NCBI taxonomy): domain Eukaryota; kingdom Metazoa; phylum Arthropoda; class Insecta; order Hymenoptera; family Halictidae; genus Halictus; species Halictus rubicundus. The sequence goes on from NW_027488571.1 coordinate 1,920,499, forward strand.
AGGATAGGATAGGATACAGGATAGGATAGGATACAGGATAGGAGAGGATAGAGGATAGGATAGGATAGAGGATAGGATAGGATACAGGATAGGATGGGATAGAGGGTAGGATAGGATAGAGGAAAGGATAGGATATTATAGAGGATAGGATAGGATAGAGGATCGGATAGGATACAGGATAGGATAGGATAGAGGATAGGATAGGACACAGGATACGATAGTATAGGTGATAGGATAGGATAGAGGATAGTATCGCATAGAGGATAGGATAGGGGATTGGATAGGATAGAGGATAGGAGAAGATAGAGGGTAGGATAGGGGATTGGATAGGATAGAGGTTAGGTTAGGATAGAGGATAGGATAGAGGATAGGATAGAGGATAGGATAGAGGATAGGATAGAGGATAGGATAGGATAGGATAGAGGATAGGATAGGACAGAGGATAGGATAGGATAGAGAATAGGATAGGATAGGATAGAGGATAGGATAGGATACAGGATAGGATAGGATAGAGGATAGGATAGGATAGAGGATAGGATAGGATAGAGGATAGGATAGGATAGAGGATAGGATAGGATAGAGGATAGGATAGGATATGCTAGAGGATAGGATAGGATAGAGGAACGGATAGGATACAGGATAGGATAGGATAGAGGATAGGATAGGATAGAGGATACGATAGGATAGAGGATAGGATAGGATAGAGGATATGATAGGATAGAGGATAGGATAGGATACAGGATACGATAGGATCGAGGATAGGATAGGATAGAGGATAGGATAGGATACAAGATAGGATAGGATAGAGGATAGGATAGAGGATAGGATAGGATAGAGGATAGGATAGGATGGAGGATAGGATAGGATAGAGGATTGGATAGGATAGAGGATAGAATAGGATAGGATAGAGAATAGGACATAGGATTGGATAGGATAGAGAATAGGATACGCTACAAGATAGGATAGGATTGGATAGAGAATAGGATGGGATAGAGGATAGGATAGGATAGAGGATACGATAGGATAGAGGATAGGATAGGATAGAGGATATGATAGGATAGAGGATAGGATAGGATACAGGATAGGATAGGATACAGGATAGGATAGGATAGAGGATAGGATAGGATAGAGGATAGGATAGGATACAGGATAGGATAGGATAGATGATAGGATAGGATAGAGGATAGGATAGGATAGAGGATAGGATAGGATAGAGGATAGGTTAGGATATGATAGAGGATAGGATAGGATAGAGGATAGGATACGACACAGGATACGATATTATAGGTGATAGGATAGGATAGAGGATAGTATCGCATAGAGGATAGGATAGGGGAGTGGATAGGATAGAGGACAGGAGACGATAGAGGGTGGAATAGGGGATTGGATAGGATAGAGGATAGGATAGGATAGAGGATAGGATAGAGGATAGGATAGAGGATAGGATAGAGGATAGGATAGAGGATAGGATAGAGGATAGGATAGGATAGACGATAGGATAGGATAGGATAGAGGATCGGATAGGATAGAGGATAGGATAGGATAGAGGATAGGATAGGATAGAGGATAGGATAGGATACAGGATAGGATAGGATAGAGGATAGGATAGGATAGAGGATTGGATAGGATAGAGGATAGGATAGGATAGGATAGAGGATAGTATCGCCTAGAGGATAGGATAGGGGATTGGATAGGACAGAGGATAGGATAGGATATATAATAGGATAGGGTAGAGGATAGGATAGGATAGAGCATAGGATAGGATAGAGGATAGGATAGGATACAGGATAGGATAGGATAGAGGATAGGATAGGATAGAGGATAGGATAGGATAGAGGATAGGATAGGATAGTGGATAGGATAGGATAGAGGATAGGATAGGATACAGGATAGGATAGGATAGGGGATAGGATAGGATAGAGGATAGGATAGGATAGAGGATAGGATAGGATACAGGATAGGATAGGATAGAGGATAGGATAGGATAGAGGATAGGATAGGATAGGATAGAGGATAGGATAGGATAGAGGATAGGATAGGATAGAGGATAGGATAGGATAGAGGATAGGATAGGATATGATAGAGGATAGGATAGGATAGAGGATCGGATAGGATAGAGGATAGGATAGAGGATAGGATAGGATAGGATAGAGGATAGGATAGGACAGAGGATAGGATAGGATAGAGGATAGGATAGGATAGAGGATAGGATAGGATAGAGGATAGGATAGGATAGAGGATAGGATAGGATAGAGGATAGGATAGGATATGATAGAGGATAGGATAGGATAGAGGATCGGATAGGATAGAGGATAGGATAGAGGATAGGATAGGATAGGATAGAGGATAGGATAGGACAGAGGATAGGATAGGATAGAGGATAGGATAGGATAGAGGATAGGACAGAATAGAGGATAGGATAGGATACAGGATAGGATAGGATAGAGGATAGGATAGGATAGAGGATTGGATAGGATAGAGGATAGGATAGGATAGGATAGAGGATAGGACATAGGATTGGATAGGATAGAGAATAGGATACGCTACAAGATAGGATAGGATTGTATAGAGAATAGGATGGGATAGAGGATAGGATAGGATAGAGGATACGATAGGATAGAGGACAGGATAGGATAGAGGATATGATAGGATAGAGGATAGGATAGGATACAGGATACGATAGGATCGAGGATAGGATAGGATAGAGGATAGGATAGGATACAAGAAAGGATAGGATAGAGGATAGGATAGAGGATAGGATAGTATAGAGGATAGGATAGGATAGAGGATAGGATAGGATAGAGGATAGGATAGGATAGAGGATAGGATAGGATAGAGGATAGGATAGGATAGAGGATAGGATAGGATAGGATAGGATAGAGGATAGGATAGGATAGAGGATAGGATAGGATATAGAATAGGATAGGATAGAGTATAGGATAGGATAGAGGATAGGATAGAGGATAGGATAGAATAGAGGATAGGATAGGATAGAGGATAGGATAGGATAGGGGATAGGATAGGATAGAGGATAGGATAGGATAGCGGATAGGGTAGGATACAGGATAGGATAGGATAGAGGATAGGATAGGATAGAGGATTGGATAGGATAGAGGATAGGATAGGATAGGATAGAGGATAGGACATAGGATTGGATAGGATAGAGAATAGGATACGCTACAGGATAGGATAGGATTGGATAGAGAATAGGATGGGATAGAGGATAGGATAGGATAGAGGATACGATAGGATACAGGATAGGATAGGATAGAGGATAGGATAGGATAGAGGATAGGATAGGATAGAGGATAGGATAGGATAGTGGATAGGATAGGATAGAGGATAGGATAGGATACAGGATAGGATAGGATAGGGGATAGGATAGGATAGAGGATAGGATAGGATAGAGGATAGGATAGGATACAGGATAGGATAGGATAGAGGATAGGATAGGATAGAGGATAGGATAGGATAGAGGATAGGATAGGATAGAGGATAGGATAGGATAGAGGATAGGATAGGATAGAGGATAGGATAGGATATGATAGAGGATAGGATAGGATAGAGGATCGGATAGGATACAGGATATGATAGGATAGAGGATAGGATAGGATAGAGGATAGGATAGGACACAGGATACGATATTATAGGTGATAGGATAGGATAGAGGATAGTATCGCATACAGGAAAGGATAGGGGATTGGATAGGATAGAGGATAGGAGAAGATAGAGGGTAGGATAGGGGATTGGATAGGATAGAGGTTAGGTTAGGATAGAGGATAGGATAGAGGATAGGATAGAGGATAGGATAGAGGATAGGATAGGATAGGATAGAGGATAGGATAGGACAGAGGATAGGATAGGATAGAGAATAGGATAGGATAGAGGATAGGACAGGATAGAGGATAGGATAGGATACATGATTGGATAGGATAGAGAATAGGATACGCTACAGGATAGGATAGGATTGGATAGAGAATAGGATGGGATAGAGGATAGGATAGGATAGAGGATACGATAGGATAGAGGATAGGATAGGATAGAGGATATGATAGGATTGAGGATAGGATAGGATACAGGATAGGATAGGATCGAGGATAGGATAGGATAGAGGATAGGATAGGATACAAGATAGGATAGGATAGAGGATACGATAGGATAGAGGATAGGATAGGATAGAGGATATGATAGGATAGAGGATAGGATAGGATAGAGGATACGATAGGATATAGAATAGGATAGGATAGAGGATAGGATAGGATAGAGGATAGGATAGAGGATAGGATAGAGGATAGGATAGAGGATAGGATAGGATAGAGGATAGGATAGGATAGGATAGAGGATAGGATAGGATAGAGGATAGGATAGGATAGAGGATAGGATAGGATAGAGGATAGGATAGGATACAGGATAGGAGAGGATAGAGGATAGGATAGGATAGAGGATAGGATAGGATACAGGATAGGATGGGATAGAGGGTAGGATAGGATATAGGATAGGATAGGATATTATAGAGGATAGGATAGGATAGAGGATAGGATAGGATAGAGGATAGGATAGGATATAGAATTGCATAGGATAAAGGATAGGATAGGATAGAGGATAGGATAGAGGATAGGATAGAGGATAGGATAGGATAGAGGATAGGATAGGATAGAGGATAGGATAGGATAGAGGATAGGATAGGATACATGATAGGAGAGGATAGAGGATAGGATAGGATAGAGGATAGGATAGGATACAGGATAGGATGGGATAGAGGGTAGGATAGGATAGAGGAAAGGATAGGATATTATAGAGGATAGGATAGGGTAGAGGATAGGATAGGATAGAGGATAGGATAGGATAGAGGATATGATAGGATAGAGGATAGGATAGGATAGAGGATAGGATAGGATATAGAATAGGATAGGATAGAGGATAGGATAGGATAGAGGATAGGATAGAGGATAGGATAGAGGATAGGATAGAGGATAGGATAGGATAGAGGATAGGATAGGATAGAGGATAGGATAGGATAGAGGATAGGATAGGATAGAGGATAGGATAGGATACAGGATAGGAGAGGATAGAGGATAGGATAGGATAGAGGATAGGATAGGATAGAGGATAGGATAGGATACAGGATAGGATGGGATAGAGGGTAGGATAGGATAGAGGATAGGATAGGATATTATAGAGGATAGGATAGGATAGAGGATCGGATAGGATACAGGATAGGATAGGATAGAGGATAGGATAGGATAGAGGATAGGATAGGATAGAGGATAGGATAGGATAGGATAGAGGATAGGATAGGATAGGATAGAGGATAGGATAGGATAGAGGATAGGATAGGACACAGGATACGATATTATAGGTGATAGGATAGGATAGAGGATAGTATCGCATAGAGGATAGGATAGGAGATTGGATATGAGAGAGGATCGGATAGGATAGAGGATGGGATAGGATAGAGGATAGCATAGGATAGCGGATAGAATAGGATAGATAATAGGATAGGATAGAGGATAGGATAGGATAGGGGATAGGATAGGATAGAGGATAGGATAGGATAGCGGATAGGATAGGATACAGGATAGGATAGGATAGAGGATAGGATAGGATAGAGGATAGGATAGGATATAGAATAGGATAGGATAGAGGATAGGATAGGATAGGGGATAGGATAGGATAGAGGATAGGATAGGATAGAGGATAGGATAGGATAGAGGATACGATAGGATAGAGGATAGGATAGGATAGAGGATATGATAGGATAGAGGATAGGATAGGATACAGGATAGGATAGGATCGAGGATAGGATAGGATAGAGGATAGGATAGGATAGAGGATATGATAGGATAGAGGATAGGATAGGATAGAGGATAGGATAGGATAGAGGATAGGATAGGATATAGAATTGCATAGGATAAAGGATAGGATAGGATAGAGGATAGGATAGAGGATAGGATAGAGGATAGGATAGGATAGAGGATAGGATAGGATAGAGGATAGGATAGGATAGAGGATAGGATAGGATACAGGATAGGAGAGGATAGAGGATAGGATACGATAGAGGATAGGATAGGATACAGGATAGGATGGGATAGAGGGTAGGATAGGATAGAGGAAAGGATAGGATATTATAGAGGATAGGATAGGATAGAGGATCGGATAGGATACAGGATAGGATAGGATAGAGGATAGGATAGGATAGAGGATAGGATAGGATAGAGGATATGATAGGATAGAGGAGAGGATAGGATAGAGGATAGGATAGGATATAGAATAGGATAGGATAGAGGATAGGATAGGATAGAGGATAGGATAGAGGATAGGATAGAGGATAGGATAGAGGATAGGATAGGATAGAGGATAGGATAGAGGATAGGATAGAGGATAGGATAGAGGATAGGATAGGATAGAGGATAGGATAGGATAGAGGATAGGATAGGATAGAGGATAGGATAGGATAGAGGATAGGATAGGATAGAGGATAGGATAGGATAGAGGATATGATAGGATAGAGGATAGGATAGGATAGAGGATATGATAGGATAGAGGATAGGATAGGATAGAGGATAGGTTAGGATATAGAATAGGATAGGATAGAGGATAGGATAGGATAGAGGATAGGATAGAGGATAGGATAGAGGATAGGATAGAGGATAGGATAGGATAGAGGATAGGATAGGATAGAGGATAGGATAGGATACAGGATAGGAGAGGATAGAGGATAGGATAGGATAGAGGATAGGATAGGATACAGGATAGGATGGGATAGAGGGTAGGATAGGATAGAAGAAAGGATAGGATATTATAGAGGATAGGATAAGATAGAGGATCGGATAGGATACAGGATAGGATAGGATAGAGGATAGGATAGGATAGAGGATAGGATAGGATAGAGGATAGGATAGGATAGAGGATATGATAGGATAGAGGATAGGATAGGATAGAGGATAGGATAGGATATAGAATAGGATAGAATAGAGGATAGGATAGGATAGGGGATAGGATAGGATAGAGGATAGGATAGGATAGCGGATAGGATAGGATACAGGATAGGATAGGATAGAGGATAGGATAGGATAGAGGATAGGATAGGATATAGAATAGGATAGGATAGAGGATAGGATAGGATAGGGGATAGGATAGGATAGAGGATAGGATAGGATAGAGGATAGGATAGGATAGAGGATACGATAGGATAGAGGATAGGATAGGATAGAGGATATGATAGGATAGAGGATAGGATAGGATACAGGATAGGATAGGATCGAGGATAGGATAGGATAGAGGATAGGATAGGATAGAGGATATGATAGGATAGAGGATAGGATAGGATAGAGGATAGGATAGGATAGAGGATAGGATAGGATATAGAATTGCATAGGATAAAGGATAGGATAGGATAGAGGATAGGATAGAGGATAGGATAGAGGATAGGATAGGATAGAGGATAGGATAGGATAGAGGATAGGATAGGATAGAGGATAGGATAGGATACAGGATAGGAGAGGATAGAGGATAGGATACGATAGAGGATAGGATAGGATACAGGATAGGATGGGATAGAGGGTAGGATAGGATAGAGGAAAGGATAGGATATTATAGAGGATAGGATAGGATAGAGGATCGGATAGGATACAGGATAGGATAGGATAGAGGATAGGATAGGATAGAGGATAGGATAGGATAGAGGATAGGATAGGATAGAGGATATGATAGGATAGAGGAGAGGATAGGATAGAGGATAGGATAGGATATAGAATAGGATAGGATAGAGGATAGGATAGGATAGAGGATAGGATAGAGGATAGGATAGAGGATAGGATAGAGGATAGGATAGGATAGAGGATAGGATAGAGGATAGGATAGAGGATAGGATAGAGGATAGGATAGGATAGAGGATAGGATAGGATAGAGGATAGGATAGGATAGAGGATAGGATAGGATAGAGGATAGGATAGGATAGAGGATAGGATAGGATAGAGGATATGATAGGATAGAGGATAGGATAGGATAGAGGATATGATAGGATAGAGGATAGGATAGGATAGAGGATAGGTTAGGATATAGAATAGGATAGGATAGAGGATAGGATAGGATAGAGGATAGGATAGAGGATAGGATAGAGGATAGGATAGAGGATAGGATAGGATAGAGGATAGGATAGGATAGAGGATAGGATAGGATACAGGATAGGAGAGGATAGAGGATAGGATAGGATAGAGGATAGGATAGGATACAGGATAGGATGGGATAGAGGGTAGGATAGGATAGAAGAAAGGATAGGATATTATAGAGGATAGGATAAGATAGAGGATCGGATAGGATACAGGATAGGATAGGATAGAGGATAGGATAGGATAGAGGATAGGATAGGATAGAGGATAGGATAGGATAGAGGATATGATAGGATAGAGGATAGGATAGGATAGAGGATAGGATAGGATATAGAATAGGATAGAATAGAGGATAGGATAGGATAGAGGATAGGATAGAGGATAGGATAAAGGATAGGATAGAGGATAGGATAGGATAGAGGATAGGATAGGATAGAGGATAGGATAGGATAGAGGATAGGATAGGATAGAGGATAGGATAGGATAGGATAGAGGATAGGATAGGATAGAGTATAGGATAGGATAGGATACAGGATAGGAGAGGATAGAGGATAGGATAGGATAGAGGATAGGATAGGATACAGGATAGAATGGGATAGAGGGTAGGATAGGATAGAGGATAGGATAGGATATTATAGAGGATAGGATAGGATAGAGGATCGGATAGGATACAGGATAGGATAGGATAGAGGATAGGATAGGATAGGATAGAGGATAGGATAGGATAGAGGATAGGATAGGATAGAGGATAGGATAGGATAGGATAGAGGATAGGATAGGATAGAGGATAGGATAGGACACAGGATACGATATTATAGGTGATAGGATAGGATAGAGGATAGTATCGCATAGAGGATAGGATAGGGGATTAGATATGATAGAGGATCGGATAGGATAGAGGATGGGATAGGATAGAGGATAGTATAGGATAGCGGATAGAATAGGATAGATAATAGGATAGGATAGAGGATAGGATAGGATAGGGGATAGGATAGGATAGAGGATAGGATAGGATAGCGGATAGGATAGGATACAGGATAGGATAGGATACAGGATAGGATAGGATAGAGGATAGGATAGGATATAGAATAGGATAGGATCGAGGATAGGATAGGATAGAGGATAGGATAGGATAGAGGATAGGATAGGATAGAGGATAGGATAGGATAGAGGATAGGAAAGGATAGAGGATACGATAGGATAGAGGATAGGATAGGATACAGGATATGATAGGATAGAGGATAGGATAGGATACAGGATAGGATAGGATCGAGGATAGGATAGGATAGAGGATAGGATAAGATACAAGATAGGATAGGATAGAGGATACGATAGGATAGAGGATAGGATAGGATAGGATAGAGGATATGATAGGATAGAGGATAGGATAGGATAGAGGATAGGATAGGATATAGAATAGGATAGGATAGAGGATAGGATAGGATAGAGGATAGGATAGAGGATAGGATAGAGGATAGGATAGAGGATAGGATAGAGGATAGGATAGAGGATAGGATAGGATAGAGGATAGGATAGGATAGAGGATAGGATAGGATAGAGGATAGGATAGGATAGAGGATAGGATAAGATAGAGGATAGGATAGGATACAGGACAGGATAGGATAGAGGATAGGATAGGATAGAGGATAGGATAGGATAGAGGATAGGATAGGATACAGGATAGGATAGGATCAAGGATAGGATAGAGGATAGGATAGGATAGAGGATAGGATAGGATAGAGGATAGGATAAGATAGAGGATAGGATAGGATACAGGACAGGATAGGATAGAGGATAGGATAGGATAGAGGATAGGATAGGATAGAAAATAGGATAGGATACAGGATTTGATAGGATAGAGGATAGGATAGGATAGAGGATAGGATAGGATACAGGATAGGATAGGATAGAGGATAGGATAGGATAGAGGATATTATAGGATAGAGGATAGGATAGGACAGAGGATAGGATAGGATAGAGGATAGGATAGGATACAGGATCGGATAGGATTTAGAATAGGATAGGATAGAGGATAGGATAGGATAGAGGATAGGATAGGATAGAGGATAGGATAGGACACAGGATACGATATTATAGGTGATAGGATAGGATAGAGGATAGTATCGCATAGAGGATAGGATAGGGGATTGGATAGGATAGAGGATAGGAGACGATAGAGGGTGGAATAGGGGATTGGATAGGATAGGGTACACGAGGCGATAGAGCATAGGATAGGATAGAGGATAGGATAGGATATAGAATAGGATTGGATAGAGGATAGGATAGGATAGAGGATAGGATAGAGGATAGGATAGAGGGTAGGATAGAGGATAGGATAGAGGATAGGATAGGATAGAGGATAGGATAGGATACAGGATAGGATAGGATAGAGGATAGGATAGGATAGAGGATAGGATAGGATAGAGGATAGGATAGGATACAGGATAGGATGGGATAGAGGGTAGGATAGGATAGAGGATAGGATAGGATATTATAGAGGATAGGATAGGATAGAGGATCGGATAGGATACAGGATAGGATAGGATAGAGGATAGGATAGGATAGAGGATAGGATAGGATAGAGGATAGGATAGGATAGAGGATAGGATAGGATAGGATAGAGGATAGGATAGGATAGAGGATACGATAGGATAGAGGATAGGATAGGATAGAGGATATGATAGGATAGAGGATAGGATAGGATACAGGATAGGATAGGATCGAGGATAGGATAGGATATAGAATAGGATAGGATAGAGGATAGGATAGGATAGAGGATAGGATAGGATAGAGGATACGATAGGATACAGGATAGGATAGGATAGAGGATAGGATAGGATACAAGATAGGATAGGATAGAGGATAGGATAGGATAGAGGATAGGATAGGATAGAGCATAGGATAGGATATAGAATAGGATAGGATAGAGGATAGGATAGGATAGAGGATAGGACAGAGGATAGGATAGGATAGAGGATAGGATAGGATAGAGGATAGGATAAGATAGAGGATAGGATAGGATACAGGATAGGATAGGATAGAGGATAGGATAGGATAGAGGATAGGATAGGATAGAGGATAGGATAGGATACAGGATAGGATAGGATAGAGGATAGGATAGGATAGAGGATAGGATAGGATAGAGGATAGGATAGGATAGAGGATAGGATAGGATAGAGGATAGGATAGGATACAGGATCGGATAGGATATAGAATAGGATAGGATAGAGGATAGGATAGGATAGAGGATAGGATAGGATAGAGGATAGAATAGGATAGAGGATAGGATAGGATAGAGGATAGGATAGGATAGAGGATAGGATAGGATAGGATACAGGATAGGATAGGATGGGGGATAGGATAGGATAGAGGATAGGATAGGATAGAGGATAGGATAGGGTACAGGATAGGATAGGATAGAGGATAGGATAGGATAGAGGATAGGATAGGATACAGGATAGGATAGGATAGAGGATAGGGTAGGATAGAGGATAGGATAGGATAGAGGATAGGATAGAACACAGGATACGATATTATAGGTGATAGGATAGGATAGAGGATAGTATCGCTTAGAGGATAGGATAGGGGATTGGATATGATAGAGGATAGGATAGGATAGAGGATGCGATAGGATAGAGGATAGTATAGGATAGCGGATAGGATAGGATAGATAATAGGATAGGATAGAGGATAGGATAGGATAGGATAGAGGATAGGATAGAGGATAGGATAGGATAGAGGATAGGATAGGATAGAGGATAGGATAGGATAGAGGATAGGATAGGATACAGGATAGGATAGGATACAGGATAGGAGAGGATAGAGGATAGGATAGGATAGAGGATAGGATAGGATACAGGATAGGATGGGATAGAGGGTAGGATAGGATAGAGGAAAGGATAGGATATTATAGAGGATAGGATAGGATAGAGGATCGGATAGGATACAGGATAGGATAGGATAGAGGATAGGATAGGACACAGGATACGATATTATAGGTGATAGGATAGGATAGAGGATAGTATCGCATAGAGGATAGGATAGGGGATTGGATAGGATAGAGGATAGGAGAAGATAGAGGGTAGGATAGGGGATTGGATAGGATAGAGGTTAGGTTAGGATAGAGGATAGGATAGAGGATAGGATAGAGGATAGGATAGAGGATAGGATAGAGGATAGGATAGGATAGGATAGAGGATAGGATAGGACAGAGGATAGGATAGGATAGAGAATAGGATAGGATAGAGGATAGGACAGGATAGAGGATAGGATAGGATACAGGATTGGATAGGATAGAGAATAGGATACGCTACAGGATAGGATAGGATTGGATACAGAATAGGATGGGATAGAGGATAGGATAGGATAGAGGATACGATAGGATAGAGGATAGGATAGGATAGAGGATATGATAGGATAGAGGATAGGATAGGATACAGGATAGGATAGGATCGAGGATAGGATAGGATAGAGGATAGGATAGGATAGAGGATAGGATAGGATACAGGATAGGAGAGGATAGAGGATAGGATAGGATACAGGATAGGATAGGATCGAGGATAGGATAGGATAGAGGATAGGATAGGATACAAGATAGGATAGGATAGAGGATAGGATAGGATAGAGGATAGGGTAGGATAGAGGATATGATAGGATAGAGAATAGGATGGGATAGAGGATAGGATAGGATACAGGATAGGAGAGGATAGAGGATAGGATAGGATACAGGATAGGATAGGATCGAGGATAGGATAGGATAGAGAATAGGATAGGATAGAGGATAGGACAGGATAGAGGATAGGATAGGATACAGGATTGGATAGGATAGAGAATAGGATACGCTACAGGATAGGATAGGATTGGATACAGAATAGGATGGGATAGAGGATAGGATAGGATAGAGGATACGATAGGATAGAGGATAGGATAGGATAGAGGATATGATAGGATAGAGGATAGGATAGGATACAGGATAGGATAGGATCGAGGATAGGATAGGATAGAGGATAGGATAGGATAGAGGATAGGATAGGATACAGGATAGGAGAGGATAGAGGATAGGATAGGATACAGGATAGGATAGGATCGAGGATAGGATAGGATAGAGGATAGGATAGGATACAAGATAGGATAGGATAGAGGATAGGATAGGATAGAGGATAGGGTAGGATAGAGGATATGATAGGATAGAGAATAGGATGGGATAGAGGATAGGATAGGATAGAGGATACGATAGGATAGAGGATAGGATAGGATAGAGGACAGGATAGGATAGTGGATAGGATAGGATAGAGGATAGGATAGGATACAGGATAGGATAGGATAGGGGATAGGATAGGATAGAGGATAGGATAGGATAGAGGATAGGATAGGATACAGGATAGGATAGGATAGAGGATAGGATAGGATAGAGGATAGGATAGGATAGAGGATAGGATAGGATAGAGGATAGGATAGGATAGAGGATAGGATAGGATAGAGGATAGGATAGGATATGCTAGAGGATAGGATAGGATAGAGGATCGGATAGGATACAGGATAGGATAGGATAGAGGATAGGATAGGATAGAGGATAGGATAGGATACAGGATAGGATAGGATCGAGGATAGGATAGGATAGAGGATAGGATAGGATACAAGATAGGATAGGATAGAGGATAGGATAGGATAGAGGATAGGGTAGGATAGAGGATATGATAGGATAGAGAATAGGATGGGATAGAGGATAGGATAGGATAGAGGATACGATAGGATAGAGGATAGGATAGGATAGAGGACAGGATAGGATAGTGGATAGGATAGGATAGAGGATAGGATAGGATACAGGATAGGATAGGATAGGGGATAGGATAGGATAGAGGATAGGATAGGATAGAGGATAGGATAGGATACAGGATAGGATAGGATAGAGGATAGGATAGGATAGAGGATAGGATAGGATAGAGGATAGGATAGGATAGAGGATAGGATAGGATAGAGGATAGGATAGGATAGAGGATAGGATAGGATATGCTAGAGGATAGGATAGGATAGAGGATCGGATAGGATACAGGATAGGATAGGATAGAGGATAGGATAGGATAGAGGATAGGATAGGACACAGGATACGATATTATAGGTGATAGGATAGGATAGAGGATAATATCGCATAGAGGATAGGATAGGGGATTGGATAGGATAGAGGATAGGAGAAGATAGAGGGTAGGATAGGGGATTGGATAGGATAGAGGTTAGGTTAGGATAGAGGATAGGATGGAGGATAGGATAGAGGATAGGATAGAGGATAGGATAGAGGATAGGATAGGATAGAGGATAGGATAGGATAGGATAGAGGATAGGATAGGACAGAGGATAGGATAGGATAGAGAATAGGATAGGATAGAGGATAGGACAGGATAGAGGATAGTATAGGATACAGGATAGGATAGGATAGAGGATAGGATAGGATAGAGGATTGGATAGGATAGAGGATAGGATAGGGTAGGATAGAGGATAGGACATAGGATTGGATAGGATAGAGAATAGGATACACTACAAGATAGTATAGGATTGGATAGAGAATAGGATGGGATAGAGGATAGGATAGGATAGAGGATACGATAGGATAGAGGATAGGATAGGATAGAAGATATGATAGGATAGAGGATAGGATAGGATACAGGATACGATAGGATCGAGGATAGGATAGGATAGAGGATAGGATAGGATACAAGATAGGATAGGATAGAGGATAGGATAGAGGATAGGATAGGATAGAGGATAGGATAGGATGGAGGATAGGATAGGATAGAGGATAGGATAGAGGATAGGATAGGATAGAGGATAGGATAGGATGGAGGATAGGATAGGATAGAGGATTGGATAGGATAGAGGATAGAATAGGATAGGATAGAGGATAGGACATAGGATTGGATAGGATAGAGAATAGGATACGCTACAAGATAGGATAGGATTGGATAGAGAATAGGATGGGATAGAGGATAGGATAGGATAGAGGATACGATAGGATAGAGGATAGGATAGGATAGAGGATATGATAGGATAGAGGATAGGATAGGATACAGGATAGGATAGGATACAGGATAGGATAGGATAGAGGATAGGATAGGATAGAGGATAGGATAGGATAGAGGATAGGATAGGATAGAGGATAGGATAGGATAGAGGATAGGATAGGATAGAGGATAGGATAGGATAGAGGATAGGTTAGGATATGATAGAGGATAGGATAGGATAGAGGATCGGATAGGATACAGGATAGGATAGGATAGAGGATAGGATAGGATAGAGGATAGGATTGGATAGAGGATAGGATAGGATAGAGTATAGGATAGGATACAGGATAGGATAGGATAGAGGATAGGATAGGATAGAGGATAGGATAGGATACAGGATAGGATAGGATGGAGGATAGGATAGCATAGAGGATAGGATAGGATAGAGGATAGGTTAGGATATGATAGAGGATAGGATAGGATAGAGGATCGGATAGGATACAGGATAGGATAGGATAGAGGATAGGATACGACACAGGATACGATATTATAGGTGATAGGATAGGATAGAGGATAGTATCGCATAGAGGATAGGATAGGGGAGTGGATAGGATAGAGGACAGGAGACGATAGAGGGTGGAATAGGGGATTGGATAGGATAGAGGATAGGATAGGATAGAGGATAGGATAGAGGATAGGATAGAGGATAGGATAGAGGATAGGATAGAGGATAGGATAGAGGATAGGATAGGATAGACGATAGGATAGGATAGGATAGAGGATAGGATAGGATAGAGGATAGGATAGGATAGAGGATAGGATAGGATAGAGGATAGGATAGGATACAGGATAGGATAGGATAGAGGATAGGATAGGATAGAGGATTGGATAGGATAGAGGATAGGATAGGATAGGATAGAGGATAGTATCGCATAGAGGATAGGATAGGGGATTGGATAGGACAGAGGATAGGATAGGATATATAATAGGATAGGGTAGAGGATAGGATAGGATAGAGCATAGGATAGGATAGAGGATAGGATAGGATACAGGATAGGATAGGATAGAGGATAGGATAGGATAGAGGATAGGATAGGATAGAGGATAGGATAGGATAGTGGATAGGATAGGATAGAGGATAGGATAGGATACAGGATAGGATAGGATAGGGGATAGGATAGGATAGAGGATAGGATAGGATAGAGGATAGGATAGGATACAGGATAGGATAGGATAGAGGATAGGATAGGATAGAGGATAGGATAGGATAGGATAGAGGATAGGATAGGATAGAGGATAGGATAGGATAGAGGATAGGATAGGATAGAGGATAGGATAGGATATGATAGAGGATAGGATAGGATAGAGGATCGGATAGGATAGAGGATAGGATAGAGGATAGGATAGGATAGGATAGAGGATCGGATAGGATAGAGGATAGGATAGAGGATAGGATAGGATAGGATAGAGGATAGGATAGGACAGAGGATAGGATAGGATAGAGGATAGGATAGGATAGAGGATAGGACAGAATAGAGGATAGGATAGGATACAGGATAGGATAGGATAGAGGATA
This sequence comes from Halictus rubicundus, assembly GCF_050948215.1. Taxonomy (NCBI): domain Eukaryota; kingdom Metazoa; phylum Arthropoda; class Insecta; order Hymenoptera; family Halictidae; genus Halictus; species Halictus rubicundus. Next base: position 1,937,181 of record NW_027488571.1, read on the forward strand.
GGATAGGATAGAGGATTGGATAGGATAGAGGATAGGATAGGATAGGATAGAGGATAGGACATAGGATTGGATAGGATAGAGAATAGGATACGCTACAAGATAGGATAGGATTGTATAGAGAATAGGATGGGATAGAGGATAGGATAGGATAGAGGATACGATAGGATAGAGGACAGGATAGGATAGAGGATATGATAGGATAGAGGATAGGATAGGATACAGGATACGATAGGATCGAGGATAGGATAGGATAGAGGATAGGATAGGATACAAGAAAGGATAGGATAGAGGATAGGATAGAGGATAGGATAGGATAGAGGATAGGATAGGATAGAGGATAGGATAGGATAGAGGATAGGATAGGATAGAGGATAGGATAGGATAGAGGATAGGATAGGATAGAGGATAGGATAGGATAGAGGATAGGATAGGATAGGATAGGATAGAGGATAGGATAGGATAGAGGATAGGATAGGATATAGAATAGGATAGGATAGAGTATAGGATAGGATAGAGGATAGGATAGAGGATAGGATAGGATAGAGGATAGGATAGGATAGAGGATAGGATAGGATAGGGGATAGGATAGGATAGAGGATAGGATAGGATAGCGGATAGGGTAGGATACAGGATAGGATAGGATAGAGGATAGGATAGGATAGAGGATTGGATAGGATAGAGGATAGGATAGGATAGGATAGAGGATAGGACATAGGATTGGATAGGATAGAGAATAGGATACGCTACAGGATAGGATAGGATTGGATAGAGAATAGGATGGGATAGAGGATAGGATAGGATAGAGGATACGATAGGATACAGGATAGGATAGGATAGAGGATAGGATAGGATAGAGGATAGGATAGGATAGAGGATAGGATAGGATAGTGGATAGGATAGGATAGAGGATAGGATAGGATACAGGATAGGATAGGATAGGGGATAGGATAGGATAGAGGATAGGATAGGATAGAGGATAGGATAGGATACAGGATAGGATAGGATAGAGGATAGGATAGGATAGAGGATAGGATAGGATAGAGGATAGGATAGGATAGAGGATAGGATAGGATAGAGGATAGGATAGGATATGATAGAGGATAGGATAGGATAGAGGATCGGATAGGATACAGGATAGGATAGGATAGAGGATAGGATAGGATAGAGGATAGGATAGGACACAGGATACGATATTATAGGTGATAGGATAGGATAGAGGATAGTATCGCATACAGGAAAGGATAGGGGATTGGATAGGATAGAGGATAGGAGAAGATAGAGGGTAGGATAGGGGATTGGATAGGATAGAGGTTAGGTTAGGATAGAGGATAGGATAGAGGATAGGATAGAGGATAGGATAGAGGATAGGATAGGATAGGATAGAGGATAGGATAGGACAGAGGATAGGATAGGATAGAGAATAGGATAGGATAGAGGATAGGACAGGATAGAGGATAGGATAGGATACATGATTGGATAGGATAGAGAATAGGATACGCTACAGGATAGGATAGGATTGGATAGAGAATAGGATGGGATAGAGGATAGGATAGGATAGAGGATACGATAGGATAGAGGATAGGATAGGATAGAGGATATGATAGGATTGAGGATAGGATAGGATACAGGATAGGATAGGATCGAGGATAGGATAGGATAGAGGATAGGATAGGATACAAGATAGGATAGGATAGAGGATACGATAGGATAGAGGATAGGATAGGATAGAGGATATGATAGGATAGAGGATAGGATAGGATAGAGGATACGATAGGATATAGAATAGGATAGGATAGAGGATAGGATAGGATAGAGGATAGGATAGAGGATAGGATAGAGGATAGGATAGAGGATAGGATAGGATAGAGGATAGGATAGGATAGAGGATAGGATAGGATAGAGGATAGGATAGGATAGAGGATAGGATAGGATACAGGATAGGAGAGGATAGAGGATAGGATAGGATAGAGGATAGGATAGGATACAGGATAGGATGGGATAGAGGGTAGGATAGGATATAGGATAGGATAGGATATTATAGAGGATAGGATAGGATAGAGGATAGGATAGGATAGAGGATAGGATAGGATATAGAATTGCATAGGATAAAGGATAGGATAGGATAGAGGATAGGATAGAGGATAGGATAGAGGATAGGATAGGATAGAGGATAGGATAGGATAGAGGACAGGATAGGATAGAGGATAGGATAGGATACATGATAGGAGAGGATAGAGGATAGGATAGGATAGAGGATAGGATAGGATACAGGATAGGATGGGATAGAGGGTAGGATAGGATAGAGGAAAGGATAGGATATTATAGAGGATAGGATAGGGTAGAGGATAGGATAGGATAGAGGATAGGATAGGATAGAGGATATGATAGGATAGAGGATAGGATAGGATAGAGGATAGGATAGGATATAGAATAGGATAGGATAGAGGATAGGATAGGATAGAGGATAGGATAGAGGATAGGATAGAGGATAGGATAGAGGATAGGATAGGATAGAGGATAGGATAGGATAGAGGATAGGATAGGATAGAGGATAGGATAGGATAGAGGATAGGATAGGATACAGGATAGGAGAGGATAGAGGATAGGATAGGATAGAGGATAGGATAGGATAGAGGATAGGATAGGATACAGGATAGGATGGGATAGAGGGTAGGATAGGATAGAGGATAGGATAGGATATTATAGAGGATAGGATAGGATAGAGGATCGGATAGGATACAGGATAGGATAGCATAGAGGATAGGATAGGATAGAGGATAGGATAGGATAGAGGATAGGATAGGATAGGATAGAGGATAGGATAGGATAGGATAGAGGATAGGATAGGATAGAGGATAGGATAGGACACAGGATACGATATTATAGGTGATAGGATAGGATAGAGGATAGTATCGCATAGAGGATTGGATAGGAGATTGGATATGAGAGAGGATCGGATAGGATAGAGGATGGGATAGGATAGAGGATAGCATAGGATAGCGGATAGAATAGGATAGATAATAGGATAGGATAGAGGATAGGATAGGATAGGGGATAGGATAGGATAGAGGATAGGATAGGATAGCGGATAGGATAGGATACAGGATAGGATAGGATAGAGGATAGGTTAGGATAGAGGATAGGATAGGATATAGAATAGGATAGGATAGAGGATAGGATAGGATAGGGGATAGGATAGGATAGAGGATAGGATAGGATAGAGGATAGGATAGGATAGAGGATACGATAGGATAGAGGATAGGATAGGATAGAGGATATGATAGGATAGAGGATAGGATAGGATACAGGATAGGATAGGATCGAGGATAGGATAGGATAGAGGACAGGATAGGATAGAGGATATGATAGGATAGAGGATAGGATAGGATACAGGATAGGATAGGATCGAGGATAGGATAGGATAGAGGATACGATAGGATAGAGGATATGATAGGATAGAGGATAGGATAGGATAGAGGATATGATAGGATAGAGGATAGGATAGGATACAGGATAGGATAGGATCGAGGATAGGATAGGATAGAGGATAGGATAGGATACAGGATAGGATAGGATAGAGGATACGATAGGATAGAGGATAGGATAGGATAGAGGATAGGATAGGATAGAGGATACGATAGGATATAGAATAGGATAGGATAGAGGATAGGATAGGATAGAGGATAGGATAGAGGATAGGATAGAGGATAGGATAGAGGATAGGATAGGATAGAGGATAGGATAGGATAGAGGATAGGATAGGATAGAGGATAGGATAGGATAGAGGATAGGATAGGATAGAGGATAGGATAGGATAGAGGATAGGATAGGATACAGGATAGGAGAGGATAGAGGATAGGATAGGATAGAGGATAGGATAGGATACAGGATAGGATGGGATAGAGGGTAGGATAGGATATAGGATAGGATAGGATATTATAGAGGATAGGATAGGATAGAGGATAGGATAGGATAGAGGATAGGATAGGATATAGAATTGCATAGGATAAAGGATAGGATAGGATAGAGGATAGGATAGAGGATAGGATAGAGGATAGGATAGGATAGAGGATAGGATAGGATAGAGGATAGGATAGGATAGAGGATAGGATAGGATACAGGATAGGAGAGGATAGAGGATAGGATACGATAGAGGATAGGATAGGATACAGGATAGGATGGGATAGAGGGTAGGATAGGATAGAGGAAAGGATAGGATATTATAGAGGATAGGATAGGATAGAGGATCGGATAGGATACAGGATAGGATAGGATAGAGGATAGGATAGGATAGAGGATAGGATAGGATAGAGGATAGGATAGGATAGAGGATATGATAGGATAGAGGAGAGGATAGGATAGAGGATAGGATAGGATATAGAATAGGATAGGATAGAGGATAGGATAGGATAGAGGATAGGATAGAGGATAGGATAGAGGATAGGATAGAGGATAGGATAGGATAGAGGATAGGATAGGATAGAGGATAGGATAGGATAGAGGATAGGATAGGATAGAGGATAGGATAGGATACAGGATAGGAGAGGATAGAGGATAGGATAGGATAGAGGATAGGATAGGATACAGGATAGGATGGGATAGAGGGTAGGATAGGATAGAGGATAGGATAGGATATTATAGAGGATAGGATAGGATAGAGGATCGGATAGGATACAGGATAGGATAGGATAGAGGATAGGATAGGATAGAGGATAGGATAGGATAGAGGATAGGATAGGATAGGATAGAGGATAGGATAGGATAGAGGATAGGATAGGACACAGGATACGATATTATAGGTGATAGGATAGGATAGAGGATAGTATCGCATAGAGGATAGGATAGGAGATTGGATATGATAGAGGATCGGATAGGATAGAGGATGGGATAGGATAGAGGATAGTATAGGATAGCGGATAGAATAGGATAGATAATAGGATAGGATAGAGGATAGGATAGGATAGGGGATAGGATAGGATAGAGGATAGGATAGGATAGCGGATAGGATAGGATACAGGATAGGATAGGATAGAGGATAGGATAGGATAGAGGATAGGATAGGATATAGAATAGGATAGGATAGAGGATAGGATAGGATAGGGGATAGGATAGGATAGAGGATAAGATAGGATAGAGGATAGGATAGGGTAGAGGATACGATAGGATAGAGGATAGGATAGGATAGAGGATATGATAGGATAGAGGATAGGATAGGATGCAGGATAGGATAGGATCGAGGATAGGATAGGATAGAGGATAGGATAGGATAGCGGATATGATAGGATAGAGGACAGGATAGGATACAGGATAGGATAGGATCGAGGATAGGATAGGATAGAGGATAGGATAGGATACAAGATAGGATAGGATAGAGGATACGATAGGATAGAGGATAGGATAGGATAGAGGATATGATAGGATAGAGGATAGGATAGGATAGAGGATATGATAGGATAGAGGATAGGATAGGATAGAGGATAGGTTAGGATATAGAATATGATAGGATAGAGGATAGGATAGGATAGAGGATAGGATAGAGGATAGGATAGAGGATAGGATAGAGGATAGGATAGGATAGAGGATAGGATAGGATAGAGGATAGGATAGGATACAGGATAGGAGAGGATAGAGGATAGGATAGGATAGAGGATAGGATAGGATACAGGATAGGATGGGATAGAGGGTAGGATAGGATAGAAGAAAGGATAGGATATTATAGAGGATAGGATAAGATAGAGGATCGGATAGGATACAGGATAGGATAGGATAGAGGATAGGATAGGATAGAGGATAGGATAGGATAGAGGATAGGATAGGATAGAGGATATGATAGGATAGAGGATAGGATAGGATAGAGGATAGGATAGGATATAGAATAGGATAGAATAGAGGATAGGATAGGATAGAGGATAGGATAGAGGAAAGGATAAAGGATAGGATAGAGGATAGGATAGGATAGAGGATAGGATAGGATAGAGGATAGGATAGGATAGAGGATAGGATAGGATAGAGGATAGGATAGGATAGGATAGAGGATAGGATAGGATAGAGTATAGGATAGGATAGAGGATAGGATAGGATACAGGATAGGAGAGGATAGAGGATAGGATAGGATAGAGGATAGGATAGGATACAGGATAGAATGGGATAGAGGGTAGGATAGGATAGAGGATAGGATAGGATATTATAGAGGATAGGATAGGATAGAGGATCGGATAGGATACAGGATAGGATAGGATAGAGGATAGGATAGGATAGAGGATAGGATAGGACACAGGATACGATATTATAGGTGATAGGATAGGATAGAGGATAGTATCGCATAGAGGATAGGATAGGGGATTGGATATGATAGAGGATCGGATAGGATAGAGGATGGGATAGGATAGAGGATAGTATAGGATAGCGGATAGAATAGGATAGATAATAGGATAGGATAGAGGATAGGATAGGATAGGGGATAGGATAGGATAGAGGATAGGATAGGATAGCGGATAGGATAGGATACAGGATAGGATAGGATAGAGGATAGGATAGGATAGAGGATAGGATAGGATATAGAATAGGATAGGATCGAGGATAGGATAGGATAGAGGATAGGATAGGATAGAGGATAGGATAGGATAGAGGATAGGATAGGATAGAGGATAGGAAAGGATAGAGGATACGATAGGATAGAGGATAGGATAGGATAGAGGATATGATAGGATAGAGGATAGGATAGGATACAGGATAGGATAGGATCGAGGATAGGATAGGATAGAGGATAGGATAAGATACAAGATAGGATAGGATAGAGGATACGATAGGATAGAGGATAGGATAGGATAGGATAGAGGATATGATAGGATAGAGGATAGGATAGGATAGAGGATAGGATAGGATATAGAATAGGATAGGATAGAGGATAGGATAGGATAGAGGATAGGATAGAGGATAGGATAGAGGATAGGATAGAGGATAGGATAGAGGATAGGATAGAGGATAGGATAGGATAGAGGATAGGATAGGATAGAGGATAGGATAGGATAGAGGATAGGATAAGATAGAGGATAGGATAGGATACAGGACAGGATAGGATAGAGGATAGGATAGGATAGAGGATAGGATAGGATAGAGGATAGGATAGGATACAGGATAGGATAGGATCAAGGATAGGATAGAGGATAGGATAGGATAGAGGATAGGATAGGATAGAGGATAGGATAAGATAGAGGATAGGATAGGATACAGGACAGGATAGGATAGAGGATAGGATAGGATAGAGGATAGGATAGGATAGAAAATAGGATAGGATACAGGATTTGATAGGATAGAGGATAGGATAGGATAGAGGATAGGATAGGATACAGGATAGGATAGGATAGAGGATAGGATAGGATAGAGGATATTATAGGATAGAGGATAGGATAGGACAGAGGATAGGATAGGATAGAGGATAGGATAGGATACAGGATCGGATAGGATATAGAATAGGATAGGATAGAGGATAGGATAGGATAGAGGATAGGATAGGATAGAGGATAGGATAGGACACAGGATACGATATTATAGGTGATAGGATAGGATAGAGGATAGTATCGCATAGAGGATAGGATAGGGGATTGGATAGGATAGAGGATAGGAGACGATAGAGGGTGGAATAGGGGATTGGATAGGATAGGGTACACGAGGCGATAGAGCATAGGATAGGATAGAGGATAGGATAGGATATAGAATAGGATTGGATAGAGGATAGGATAGGATAGAGGATAGGATAGAGGATAGGATAGAGGGTAGGATAGAGGATAGGATAGAGGATAGGATAGGATAGAGGATAGGATAGGATACAGGATAGGATAGGATAGAGGATAGGATAGGATAGAGGATAGGATAGGATAGAGGATAGGATAGGATACAGGATAGGATGGGATAGAGGGTAGGATAGGATAGAGGATAGGATAGGATATTATAGAGGATAGGATAGGATAGAGGATACGATAGGATACAGGATAGGATAGGATAGAGGATAGGATAGGATACAAGATAGGATAGGATAGAGGATAGGATAGGATAGAGGATAGGATAGGATAGAGCATAGGATAGGATATAGAATAGGATAGGATAGAGGATAGGATAATATAGAGGATAGGACAGAGGATAGGATAGGATAGAGGATAGGATAGGATAGAGGATAGGATAAGATAGAGGATAGGATAGGATACAGGATAGGATAGGATAGAGGATAGGATAGGATAGAGGATAGGATAGGATAGAGGGTAGGATAGGATACAGGATAGGATAGGATAGAGGATAGGATAGGATAGAGGATAGGATAGGATAGAGGATAGGATAGGATAGAGGATAGGATAGGATAGAGGATAGGATAGGATACAGGATCGGATAGGATATAGAATAGGATAGGATAGAGGATAGGATAGGATAGAGGATAGGATAGGATAGAGGATAGGATAGGATAGAGGATAGGATAGGATAGAGGATAGGATAGGATAGAGGATAGGATAGGATAGGATACAGGATAGGATAGGATGGGGGATAGGATAGGATAGAGGATAGGATAGGATAGAGGATAGGATAGGGTACAGGATAGGATAGGATAGAGGATAGGATAGGATAGAGGATAGGATAGGATACAGGATAGGATAGGATAGAGGATAGGGTAGGATAGAGGATAGGATAGGATAGAGGATAGGATAGAACACAGGATACGATATTATAGGTGATAGGATAGGATAGAGGATAGTATCGCTTAGAGGATAGGATAGGGGATTGGATATGATAGAGGATAGGATAGGATAGAGGATGCGATAGGATAGAGGATAGTATAGGATAGCGGATAGGATAGGATAGATAATAGGATAGGATAGAGGATAGGATAGGATAGGGGATAGGATAGGATAGAGGATAGGATAGGATAGAGGATAGGATAGGATAGGATAGAGGATAGGACATAGGATTGGATAGGATAGAGAATAGGATACGCTACAGGATAGGATAGGATTGGATAGAGAATAGGATAGGATAGAGGATACGATAGGATAGAGGATACGATAGGATAGAGGATATGATAGGATAGAGGATAGGATAGGATACAGGATAGGATAGGATCGAGGATAGGATAGGATAGAGGATAGGATAGGATACAAGATAGGATAGGATAGAGGATACGATAGGATAGAGGATAGGATAGGATAGAGGATATGATAGGATAGAGGATAGGATAGGATAGAGGATAGGATAGGATATAGAATAGGATAGGATAGAGGATGGGATAGGATAGAGGATAGGATAGGATAGAGGATAGGATAGGATAGAGGATAGGATAGGATAGCGGATAGGATAGGATAGATAATAGGATATGATAGAGGATAGGATAGGATAGGGGATAGGATAGGATTGAGGATAGGATAGGATAGCGGATAGGATAGGATAGAGGATAGGATAGGATAGAGGATAGGATAGGATAGAGGATATGATAGGATAGAGGATAGGATAGGATAGAGGATAGGATAGGATATAGAATAGGATAGAATAGAGGATAGGATAGGATAGAGGATAGGATAGAGGATAGGATAGAGGATAGGATAGAGGATAGGATAGGATAGAGGATAGGATAGGATAGAGGATAGGATAGGATAGAGGATAGGATAGGATAGAGGATAGGATAGGATAGAGGATAGGATAGGATAGAGGATAGGATAGGATAGAGTATAGGATAGGATAGAGGATAGGATAGGATACAGGATAGGAGAGGATAGAGGATAGGATAGGATAGAGGATAGGATAGGATACAGGATAGAATGGGATAGAGGGTAGAATAGGATAGATAATAGGATAGGATAGAGGATAGGATAGGATAGGGGATAGGATAGGATAGAGGATAGGATAGGATAGCGGATAGGATAGGATACAGGATAGGATAGGATAGAGGATAGGATAGGATAGAGGATAGGATAGGATAGAGGATAGGATAGAGGATAGGATAGGATAGCGGATAGGATAGGATACAGGATAGGATAGGATAGAGGATAGGATAGGATAGAGGATAGGATAGGATATAGAATAGGATAGGATAGAGGATAGGATAGGATAGAGGATAGGATAGGATAGAGGATAGGATAGGATAGAGGATAGGATAGGATAGAGGATAGGAAAGGATAGAGGATAGGATAGAGGATAGGATAGGATAGCGGATAGGATAGGATACAGGATAGGATAGGATAGAGGATAGGATAGGATAGAGGATAGGATAGGATATAGAATAGGATAGGATAGAGGATAGGATAGGATAGAGGATAGGATAGGATAGAGGATAGGATAGGATAGAGGATAGGATAGGATAGAGGATAGGATAGGATAGAGGATAGGATAGGATATAGAATAGGATAGGATAGAGGATAGGATAGGATAGAGGATAGGATAGAGGATAGGATAGAGGATAGGATAGAGGATAGGATAGAGGATAGGATAGAGGATAGGATAGAGGTTAGGATAGGATAGAGGATAGGATAGGATAGAGGATAGGATAGGATAGAGGATAGGATAGGATAGAGGATAGGATAGGATAGAGGATAGGATAGGATAGAGGATAGGATAGGATAGAGGATAGGATAGGATAGAGGATAGGATAGGATAGAGGATAGGATAGGATACAGGATAGGATAGGATCAAGGATAGGATAGAGGATAGGATAGGATAGAGGATAGGATAGGATAGAGGATAGGATAAGATAGAGGATAGGATAGGATACAGGACAGGATAGGATAGAGGATAGGATAGGATAGAGGATAGGATAGGATAGAGGATAGGATAGGATAGAGGATAGGATAGGATAGGATAGAGGATAGGATAGGATAGAGGATAGGATAGGATAGAGGATAGGATAGGATACAAGATAGGATAGGATAGAGGATATGATAGGATAGAGGATAGGATAGGATAGAGGATAGGATAGGATATAGAATAGGATAGGATAGAGGATAGGATAGGATAGAGGATAGGATAGGATAGAGGATAGGATAGGATAGAGGATAGGATAGGATACAGGATAGGAGAGGATAGAGGATAGGATAGGATAGAGGATAGGATAGGATAGAGGATAGGATAGGATATAGAATAGGATAGGATAGAGGATAGGATAGGATAGAGGATAGGATAGGATAGAGGATAGGGTAGGATAGAGGATAGGATAGGATAGCGGATAGGATAGGATAGATTATAGGATAGGATAGAGGATAGGATAGGATAGGGGATAGGATAGGATAGAGGATAGGATAGGATAGCGGATAGGATAGGATACAGGATAGGATAGGATAGAGGATAGGATAGGATACAAGATAGGATAGGATAGAGGATAGGATAGGATAGAGGATAGGATAGGATAGAGCATAGGTTAGGATATAGAATAGGATAGGATAGAGGATAGGATAGGATAGAGCATAGGTTAGGATATAGAATAGGATAGGATAGAGGATAGGATAGGATAGAGGATAGGATAGAGGATAGGATAGGATAGAGGATAGGATAGGATAGAGGATAGGATAAGATAGAGGATAGGATAGGATACAGGACAGGATAGGATAGAGGATAGGATAGGATAGAGGATAGGATAGGATAGAGGATAGGATAGGATAGAGGATAGGATAGGATAGGATAGAGGATAGGATAGGATAGAGGATAGGATAGGATAGAGGATAGGATAGGATACAAGATAGGATAGGATAGAGGATATGATAGGATAGAGGATAGGATAGGATAGAGGATAGGATAGGATATAGAATAGGATAGGATAGAGGATAGGATAGGATAGAGGATAGGATAGGATAGAGGATAGGATAGGATAGAGGATAGGATAGGATACAGGATAGGAGAGGATAGAGGATAGGATAGGATAGAGGATAGGATAGGATAGAGGATAGGATAGGATATAGAATAGGATAGGATAGAGGATAGGATAGGATAGAGGATAGGATAGGATAGAGGATAGGGTAGGATAGAGGATAGGATAGGATAGCGGATAGGATAGGATAGATTATAGGATAGGATAGAGGATAGGATAGGATAGGGGATAGGATAGGATAGAGGATAGGATAGGATAGCGGATAGGATAGGATACAGGATAGGATAGGATAGAGGATAGGATAGGATACAAGATAGGATAGGATAGAGGATAGGATAGGATAGAGGATAGGATAGGATAGAGCATAGGTTAGGATATAGAATAGGATAGGATAGAGGATAGGATAGGATAGAGCATAGGTTAGGATATAGAATAGGATAGGATAGAGGATAGGATAGGATAGAGGATAGGATAGAGGATAGGATAGGATAGAGGATAGGATAGGATAGAGGATAGGATAAGATAGAGGATAGGATAGGATACAGGATAGGATAGGATAGAGGATAGGATAGGATAGAGGATAGGATAGGATAGAGGATAGGATAGGATACAGGATAGGATAGGATAGAGGATAGGATAGGATAGAGGATAGGATAGGATAGAGGATAGGACAGGATAGAGGATAGGATAGGATAGAGGATAGGATAGGATACAGGATCGGATAGGATATAGAATAGGATAGAATAGAGGATAGGATAGGATACAGGATAGGATAGGATACAGGATAGGATAGGATATAGAATAGGATAGGATAGAGGATAGGATAGGATAGAGGATAGGATAGGATAGAGGATAGGATAGGATAGAGGATAGGATAGGATAGAGGATAGGATAGGGTACAGGATAGGATAGGATAGAGGATAGGATAGGATAGAGGATAGGATAGGATACAGGATAGGATAGGATAGAGGATAGAGTAGGATAGAGGATAGGATAGGATAGAGGATAGGATAGGATATGATAGAGGATAGGATAGGATAGAGGATAGGATACGATATGATAGAGGATAGGATAGGATAGAGGATCGGATAGGATACAGGATAGGATAGGATAGAGGATAGGATAGGATAGAGGATAGGATAGGACACAGGATACGATATTATAGGTGATAGGATAGGATAGAGGATAGTATCGCTTAGAGGATAGGATAGGGGATTGGATATGATAGAGGATAGGATAGGATAGAGGATGCGATAGGATAGAGGATAGTATAGGATAGCGGATAGGATAGGATAGAGGATAGGATAGGATAGGGGATAGGATAGGATAGAGGATAGGATAGGATAGCGGATAGGATAGGATACAGGATAGGATAGGATAGAGGATAGGATAGGATTGAGGATTGGATAGGATAGAGGATAGGATAGGATAGGATAGAGGATAGGACATAGGATTGGATAGGATAGAGAATAGGATACGCTACAGGATAGGATAGGATTGGATAGAGAATAGGATAGGATAGAGGATACGATAGGATAGAGGATAGGATAGGATAGAGGATATGATAGGATAGAGGATAGGATAGGATACAGGATAGGATAGGATCGAGGATAGGATAGGATAGAGGATAGGATAGGATACAAGATAGGATAGGATAGAGGATACGATAGGATAGAGGATAGGATAGGATAGATGATATGATAGGATAGAGGATAGGATAGGATAGAGGATAGGATAGGATATAGAATAGGATAGGATAGAGGATAGGATAGGATAGAGGATAGGATAGGATAGAGGATAGGATAGGATAGAGGATAGGATAGGATAGAGGATAGGATAGGATACAGGATAGGAGAGGATAGAGGATAGGATAGGATAGTGGATAGGATAGGATACAGGATAGGATGGGATAGAGGATAGGATAGGATAGAGGATAGGATAGGATATTATAGAGGATAGTATAGGATAGAGGATCGGATAGGATACAGGATAGGATAGGATAGAGGATAGGATAGGATAGAGGATAGGATAGGATAGAGGATAGGATAGGATAGAGGATAGGATAGGATAGAGGATAGGATAGGATAGAGGATAGGATAGGATAGAGGATAGGATAGGATAGAGGATAGGATAGGATAGAGGATAGGATAGGACAGAGGATAGGATAGGATAGAGGATAGGATAGGACACAGGATACGATATTATAGGTGATAGGATAGGATAGAGGATAGTATCGCATAGAGGATAGGATAGGGGATTGGATATGATAGAGGATAGGATAGGATAGGGGATAGGATAGGATAGAGGATAGGATAGGATAGCGGATAGGATAGGATACAGGATAGGATAGGATAGAGGATATGATAGGATAGAGGATAGGATAGGATAGAGGATAGGATAGGATATAGAATAGGATAGGATAGAGGATAGGATAGGATAGAGGATAGGATAGGATAGAGGATAGGATAGGATAGAGGATAGGATAGGATAGAGGATAGGATAGGATACAGGATAGGAGAGGATAGAGGATAGGATAGGATAGTGGATAGGATAGGATACAGGATAGGATGGGATAGAGGATAGGATAGGATAGAGGATAGGATAGGATATTATAGAGGATAGGATAGGATAGAGGATCGGATAGGATACAGGATAGGATAGGATAGAGGATAGGATAGGATAGAGGATAGGATAGGATAGAGGATAGGATAGGATAGAGGATAGGATAGGATAGAGGATAGGATAGGATAGAGGATAGGATAGGATAGAGGATAGGATAGGATAGAGGATAGGATAGGATAGAGGATAAGATAGGATAGAGGATAGGATAGGATAGAGGATAGGATAGGACAGAGGATAGGATAGGATAGAGGATAGGATAGGACACAGGATACGATATTATAGGTGATAGGATAGGATAGAGGATAGTATCGCATAGAGGATAGGATAGGGGATTGGATATGATAGAGGATAGGATAGGATAGGGGATAGGATAGGATAGAGGATAGGATAGGATAGCGGATAGGATAGGATACAGGATAGGATAGGATAGAGGATAGGATAGGATAGAGGATATGATAGGATAGAGGATAGGATAGGATAGAGGATAGGATAGGATATAGAATAGGATAGGATAGAGGATAGGATAGGATAGAGGATAGGATAGGATAGAGGATAGGATAGGATAGAGGATAGGATAGGATAGAGGATACGATAGGATAGAGGATAGGATAGGATAGAGGATATGATAGGATAGAGGATAGGATAGGATACAGGATAGGATAGGATCGAGGATAGGATAGGATATAGAATAGGATAGGATAGAGGATAGGATAGGATAGAGGATAGGATAGGATAGAGGATACGATAGGATACAGGATAGGATAGGATAGAGGATAGGATAGGATACAAGATAGGATAGGATAGAGGATAGGATAGGATAGAGGATAGGATAGGATAGAGCATAGGTTAGGATATAGAATAGGATAGGATAGAGGATAGGATAGGATAGAGGATAGGATAGAGGATAGGATAGGATAGAGGATAGGATAGGATAGAGGATAGGATAAGATAGAGGATAGGATAGGATACAGGATAGGATAGGATAGAGGATAGGATAGGATAGAGGATAGGATAGGATAGAGGATAGGATAGGATACAGGATAGGATAGGATAGAGGATAGGATAGGATAGAGGATAGGATAGGATAGAGGATAGGATAGGATAGAGGATAGGATAGGATACAGGATCGGATGGGATATAGAATAGGATAGGATAGAGGATAGGATAGGATAGAGGATAGGATAGGATAGAGGATAGGATAGGATAGAGGATAGGATAGGATAGAGGATAGGATAGGATAGAGGATAGGATAGGATAGAGGATAGGATAGGATAGAGGATAGGATAGGATAGAGGATAGGATAGGATAGAGGATAGGATAGGATAGAGGATAGGATAGGATAGAGGATAGGATAGGATACAGGATAGGATAGGATACAGGATAGGATAGGATATAGAATAGGATAGGATAGAGGATAGGATAGGATAGAGGATAGGATAGGATAGAGGATAGGATAGGATAGAGGATAGGATAGGATAGAGGATAGGATAGGGTACAGGATAGGATACGATAGAGGATAGGATAGGATAGAGGATAGGATAGGATACAGGATAGGATAGGATAGAGGATAGGGTAGGATAGAGGATAGGATAGGATAGAGGATAGGATAGGATATGATAGAGGATAGGATAGGATAGAGGATAGGATACGATATGATAGAGGATAGGATAGGATAGAGGATCGGATAGGATACAGGATAGGATAGGATAGAGGATAGGATAGGATAGAGGATAGGATAGGACACAGGATACGATATTATAGGTGATAGGATAGGATAGAGGATAGTATCGCTTAGAGGATAGGATAGGGGATTGGATATGATAGAGGATAGGATAGGATAGAGGATGCGATAGGATAGAGGATAGTATAGGATAGCGGATAGGATAGGATAGATAATAGGATAGGATAGAGGATAGGATAGGATAGGGGATAGGATAGGATAGAGGATAGGATAGGATAGCGGATAGGATAGGATACCGGATAGGATAGGATAGAGGATAGGATAGGATAGAGGATTGGATAGGATAGAGGATAGGATAGGATAGGATAGAGGATAGGACATAGGATTGGATAGGATAGAGAATAGGATACGCTACAGGATAGGATAGGATTGGATAGAGAATAGGATAGGATAGAGGATGCGATAGGATAGAGGATAGGATAGGATAGAGGATATGATAGGATAGAGGATAGGATAGGATACAGGATAGGATAGGATCGAGGATAGGATAGGATAGAGGATAGGATAGGATACAAGATAGGATAGGATAGAGGATACGATAGGATAGAGGATAGGATAGGATAGAGGATATGATAGGATAGAGGATAGGATAGGATAGAGGATAGGATAGGATATAGAATAGGATAGGATAGAGGATAGGATAGGATAGAGGATAGGATAGGATAGAGGATAGGATAGGATAGAGGATAGGATAGGATAGAGGATAGGATAGGATACAGGATAGGAGAGGATAGAGGATAGGATAGGATAGAGGATAGGATAGGATACAGGATAGGATGGGATAGAGGATAGGATAGGATAGAGGATAGGATAGGATATTATAGAGGATAGGATAGGATAGAGGATCGGATAGGATACAGGATAGGATAGGATAGAGGATAGGATAGGATAGAGGATAGGATAGGATAGAGGATAGGATAGGATAGAGGATAGGATAGGATAGAGGATAGGATAGGATAGAGGATAGGATAGGATAGAGGATAGGATAGGATAGAGGATAAGATAGGATAGAGGATAGGATAGGATAGAGGATAGGATAGGATACAGGATAGGATGGGATAGAGGATAGGATAGGATAGAGGATAGGATAGGATATTATAGAGGATAGGATAGGATAGAGGATCGGATAGGATACAGGATAGGATAGGATAGAGGATAGGATAGGATAGAGGATAGGATAGGATATAGAATAGGATAGGATAGAGGATAGGATAGGATAGAGGATAGGATAGGATAGAGGATAGGATAGGATAGAGGATAGGATAGGATAGAGGATAGGATAGGATACAGGATAGGAGAGGATAGAGGATAGGATAGGATAGAGGATAGGATAGGATACAGGATAGGATGGGATAGAGGATAGGATAGGATAGAGGATAGGATAGGATATTATAGAGGATAGGATAGGATAGAGGATCGGATAGGATACAGGATAGGATAGGATAGAGGATAGGATAGGATAGAGGATAGGATAGGATAGAGGATAGGATAGGATAGAGGATAGGATAGGATAGAGGATAGGATAGGATAGAGGATAGGATAGGATAGAGGATAGGATAGGATAGAGGATAAGATAGGATAGAGGATAGGATAGGATAGAGGATAGGATAGGATACAGGATAGGATGGGATAGAGGATAGGATAGGATAGAGGATAGGATAGGATATTATAGAGGATAGGATAGGATAGAGGATCGGATAGGATACAGGATAGGATAGGATAGAGGATAGGATAGGATAGAGGATAGGATAGGATAGAGGATAGGATAGGATAGAGGATAGGATAGGATAGAGGATAGGATAGGATAGAGGATAGGATAGGATAGAGGATAGGATAGGATAGAGGATAGGATAGGATAGAGGATAAGATAGGATAGAGGATAGGATAGGATAGAGGATAGGATAGGACAGAGGATAGGATAGGATAGAGGATAGGATAGGACACAGGATACGATATTATAGGTGATAGGATAGGATAGAGGATAGTATCGCATGGAGGATAGGATAGGGGATTGGATATGATAGAGGATAGGATAGGATAGGGGATAGGATAGGATAGAGGATAGGATAGGATAGAGGATAGGATAGGACAGAGGATAGGATAGGATAGAGGATAGGATAGGATACAGGATCGGATAGGATATAGAATAGGATAGGATAGAGGATAGGATAGGATAGAGGATAGGATAGGATAGAGGATAGGATAGGACACAGGATACGATATTATAGGTGATAGGATAGGATAGAGGATAGTATCGCATAGAGGATAGGATAGGGGATTGGATAGGATAGAGGATAGGAGACGATAGAGGGTGGAATAGGGGATTGGATAGGATAGGGTACACGAGGCGATAGAGCATAGGATAGGATAGAGGATAGGATAGGATATAGAATAGGATTGGATAGAGGATAGGATAGGATAGAGGATAGGATAGAGGATAGGATAGAGGGTAGGATAGAGGATAGGATAGAGGATAGGATAGGATAGAGGATAGGATAGGATACAGGATAGGATAGGATAGAGGATAGGATAGGATAGAGGATAGGATAGGATAGAGGATAGGATAGGATACAGGATAGGATAGGATAGAGGATAGGATAGGATAGAGGATAGGATAGGATAGAGGATAGGATAGGATAGGATAGAGGATAGGATAGGATAGAGGATACGATAGGATAGAGGATAGGATAGGATAGAGGATATGATAGGATAGAGGATAGGATAGGATACAGGATAGGATAGGATCGAGGATAGGATAGGATATAGAATAGGATAGGATAGAGGATAGGATAGGATAGAGGATAGGATAGGATAGAGGATACGATAGGATACAGGATAGGATAGGATAGAGGATAGGATAGGATAGAGGATAGGATAGGATAGAGGATAGGATAGGATACAGGATCGGATAGGATATAGAATAGGATAGGATAGAGGATAGGATAGGATAGAGGATAGGATAGGATAGAGGATAGGATAGGATAGAGGATAGGATAGGATAGAGGATAGGATAGGATAGAGGATAGGATAGGATAGGATACAGGATAGGATAGGATGGGGGATAGGATAGGATAGAGGATAGGATAGGATAGAGGATAGGATAGGGTACAGGATAGGATAGGATAGAGGATAGGATAGGATAGAGGATAGGATAGGATACAGGATAGGATAGGATAGAGGATAGGGTAGGATAGAGGATAGGATAGGATAGAGGATAGGATAGAACACAGGATACGATATTATAGGTGATAGGATAGGATACAGGATAGTATCGCTTAGAGGATAGGATAGGGGATTGGATATGATAGAGGATAGGATAGGATAGAGGATGCGATAGGATAGAGGATAGTATAGGATAGCGGATAGGATAGGATAGATAATAGGATAGGATAGAGGATAGGATAGGATAGGGGATAGGATAGGATAGAGGATAGGATAGGATAGAGGATAGGATAGGATAGGATAGAGGATAGGACATAGGATTGGATAGGATAGAGAATAGGATACGCTACAGGATAGGATAGGATTGGATAGAGAATAGGATAGGATAGAGGATACGATAGGATAGAGGATACGATAGGATAGAGGATATGATAGGATAGAGGATAGGATAGGATACAGGATAGGATAGGATCGAGGATAGGATAGGATAGAGGATAGGATAGGATACAAGATAGGATAGGATAGAGGATACGATAGGATAGAGGATAGGATAGGATAGAGGATATGATAGGATAGAGGATAGGATAGGATAGAGGATAGGATAGGATATAGAATAGGATAGGATAGAGGATGGGATAGGATAGAGGATAGGATAGGATAAAGGATAGGATAGGATAGAGGATAGGATAGGATAGCGGATAGGATAGGATAGATAATAGGATATGATAGAGGATAGGATAGGATAGGGGATAGGATAGGATAGAGGATAGGATAGGATAGCGGATAGGATAGGATAGAGGATAGGATAGGATAGAGGATAGGATAGGATAGAGGATATGATAGGATAGAGGATAGGATAGGATAGAGGATAGGATAGGATATAGAATAGGATAGAATAGAGGATAGGATAGGATAGAGGATAGGATAGAGGATAGGATAGAGGATAGGATAGGATAGAGGATAGGATAGGATAGAGGATAGGATAGGATAGAGGATAGGATAGGATAGAGGATAGGATAGGATAGGATACAGGATAGGATAGGATGGGGGATAGGATAGGATAGAGGATAGGATAGGATAGAGGATAGGATAGGGTACAGGATAGGATAGGATAGAGGATAGGATAGGATAGAGGATAGGATAGGATACAGGATAGGATAGGATAGAGGATAGGGTAGGATAGAGGATAGGATAGGATAGAGGATAGGATAGAACACAGGATACGATATTATAGGTGATAGGATAGGATACAGGATAGTATCGCTTAGAGGATAGGATAGGGGATTGGATATGATAGAGGATAGGATAGGATAGAGGATGCGATAGGATAGAGGATAGTATAGGATAGCGGATAGGATAGGATAGATAATAGGATAGGATAGAGGATAGGATAGGATAGGGGATAGGATAGGATAGAGGATAGGATAGGATAGAGGATAGGATAGGATAGGATAGAGGATAGGACATAGGATTGGATAGGATAGAGAATAGGATACGCTACAGGATAGGATAGGATTGGATAGAGAATAGGATAGGATAGAGGATACGATAGGATAGAGGATACGATAGGATAGAGGATATGATAGGATAGAGGATAGGATAGGATACAGGATAGGATAGGATCGAGGATAGGATAGGATAGAGGATAGGATAGGATAGGATACAGGATAGGATAGGATGGGGGATAGGATAGGATAGAGGATAGGATAGGATAGAGGATAGGATAGGGTACAGGATAGGATAGGATAGAGGATAGGATAGGATAGAGGATAGGATAGGATACAGGATAGGATAGGATAGAGGATAGGGTAGGATAGAGGATAGGATAGGATAGAGGATAGGATAGAACACAGGATACGATATTATAGGTGATAGGATAGGATACAGGATAGTATCGCTTAGAGGATAGGATAGGGGATTGGATATGATAGAGGATAGGATAGGATAGAGGATGCGATAGGATAGAGGATAGTATAGGATAGCGGATAGGATAGGATAGATAATAGGATAGGATAGAGGATAGGATAGGATAGGGGATAGGATAGGATAGAGGATAGGATAGGATAGAGGATAGGATAGGATAGGATAGAGGATAGGACATAGGATTGGATAGGATAGAGAATAGGATACGCTACAGGATAGGATAGGATTGGATAGAGAATAGGATAGGATAGAGGATACGATAGGATAGAGGATACGATAGGATAGAGGATATGATAGGATAGAGGATAGGATAGGATACAGGATAGGATAGGATCGAGGATAGGATAGGATAGAGGATAGGATAGGATACAAGATAGGATAGGATAGAGGATACGATAGGATAGAGGATAGGATAGGATAGAGGATATGATAGGATAGAGGATAGGATAGGATAGAGGATAGGATAGGATATAGAATAGGATAGGATAGAGGATGGGATAGGATAGAGGATAGGATAGGATAGAGGATAGGATAGGATAGAGGATAGGATAGGATAGCGGATAGGATAGGATAGATAATAGGATATGATAGAGGATAGGATAGGATAGGGGATAGGATAGGATAGAGGATAGGATAGGATAGCGGATAGGATAGGAAAGAGGATAGGATAGGATAGAGGATAGGATAGGATAGAGGATATGATAGGATAGAGGATAGGATAGGATAGAGGATAGGATAGGATATAGAATAGGATAGAATAGAGGATAGGATAGGATAGAGGATAGGATAGAGGATAGGATAGAGGATAGGATAGGATAGAGGATAGGATAGGATAGAGGATAGGATAGGATAGAGGATAGGATAGGATAGAGGATAGGATAGGATAGAGGATAGGATAGGATAGAGGATAGGATAGGATAGAGGATAGGATAGGATAGAGGATAGGATAGGATAGAGTATAGGATAGGATAGAGGATAGGATAGGATACAGGATAGGAGAGGATAGAGGATAGGATAGGATAGAGGATAGGATAGGATACAGGATAGAATGGGATAGAGGGTAGAATAGGATAGATAATAGGATAGGATAGAGGATAGGATAGGATAGGGGATAGGATAGGATAGAGGATAGGATAGGATAGCGGATAGGATAGGATACAGGATAGGATAGGATAGAGGATAGGATAGGATAGAGGATAGGATAGGATAGAGGATAGGATAGAGGATAGGATAGGATAGCGGATAGGATAGGATACAGGATAGGATAGGATAGAGGATAGGATAGGATAGAGGATAGGATAGGATAGAGGATAGGATAGAGGATAGGATAGGATAGCGGATAGGATAGGATACAGGATAGGATAGGATAGAGGATAGGATAGGATAGAGGATAGGATAGGATATAGAATAGGATAGGATAGAGGATAGGATAGGATAGAGGATAGGATAGGATAGAGGATAGGATAGGATAGAGGATAGGATAGGATAGAGGATAGGAAAGGATAGAGGATACGATAGGATAGAGGATAGGATAGGATAGAGGATATGATAGGATAGAGGATAGGATAGGATACAGGATAGGATAGGATCGAGGATAGGATAGGATAGAGGATAGGATAAGATACAAGATAGGATAGGATAGAGGATACGATAGGATAGAGGATAGGATAGGATAGAGGATATGATAGGATAGAGGATAGGATAGGATAGAGGATAGGATAGGATATAGAATAGGATAGGATAGAGGATAGGATAGGATAGAGGATAGGATAGAGGATAGGATAGAGGATAGGATAGAGGATAGGATAGAGGATAGGATAGAGGATAGGATAGAGGTTAGGATAGGATAGGATAGAGGATAGGATAGGATAGAGGATAGGATAGGATAGAGGATAGGATAGGATAGAGGATAGGATAGGATAGTGGATAGGATAGGATAGAGGATAGAATAGGATACAGGATAGGAGAGGATAGAGGATAGGATAGGATAGAGGATAGGATAAGATAGAGGATAGGATAGGATACAGGACAGGATAGGATAGAGGGTAGGATAGGATAGAGGATAGGATAGGATAGAGGATAGGATAGGATACAGTATAGGATAGGATCAAGGATAGGATAGAGGATAGGATAGGATAGAGGATAGGATAGGATAGAGGATAGGATAAGATAGAGGATAGGATAGGATACAGGACAGGATAGGATAGAGGATAGGATAGGATAGAGGATAGGATAGGATAGAGGATAGGATAGGATAGAGGATAGGATAGGATAGGATAGAGGATAGGATAGGATAGAGGATAGGATAGGATAGAGGATAGGATAGGATAGAGGATAGGATAGGATACAAGATAGGATAGGATAGAGGATATGATAGGATAGAGGATAGGATAGGATAGAGGATAGGATAGGATATAGAATAGGATAGGATAGAGGATAGGATAGGATAGAGGATAGGATAGGATAGAGGATAGGATAGGATAGAGGATAGGATAGGATAGAGGATAGGATAGGATAGAGGATAGGATAGGATACAGGATAGGAGAGGATAGAGGATAGGATAGGATAGAGGATAGGATAGGATAGAGGATAGGATAGGATATAGAATAGGATAGGATAGAGGATAGGATAGGATAGAGGATAGGATAGGATAGAGGATAGGATAGGATAGAGGATAGGATAGGATAGCGGATAGGATAGGATAGATAATAGGATAGGATAGAGGATAGGATAGGATAGGGGATAGGATAGGATAGAGGATAGGATAGGATAGCGGATAGGATAGGATACAGGATAGGATAGGATAGAGGATAGGATAGGATAGAGGATTGGATAGGATAGAGGATAGGATAGGATAGGATAGAGGATAGGACATAGGATTGGATAGGATACAGAATAGGATACGCTACAGGATAGGATAGGATTGGATAGAGAATAGGATAGGATAGAGGATACGATAGGATAGAGGATAGGATAGGATAGAGGATATGATAGGATAGAGGATAGGATAGGATACAGGATAGGATAGGATCGAGGATAGGATAGGATAGAGGATAGGATAGGATACAAGATAGGATAGGATAGAGGATACGATAGGATAGAGGATAGGATAGGATAGAGGATATGATAGGATAGAGGATAGGATAGGATAGAGGATAGGATAGGATATAGAATAGGATAGGATAGAGGATAGGATAGGATAGAGGATAGGATAGGATAGAGGATAGGATAGGATAGAGGATAGGATAGGATAGAGGATACGATAGGATAGAGGATAGGTTAGGATAGAGGATATGATAGGATAGAGGATAGGATAGGATACAGGATAGGATAGGATCGAGGATAGGATAGGATATAGAATAGGATAGGATAGAGGATAGGATAGGATAGAGGATAGGATAGGATAGAGGATACGATAGGATACAGGATAGGATAGGATAGAGGATAGGATAGGATACAAAATAGGATAGGATAGAGGATAGGATAGGATAGAGGATAGGATAGGATAGAGCATAGGTTAGGATATAGAATAGGATAGGATAGAGGATAGGATAGGATAGAGGATAGGATAGAGGATAGGATAGGATAGAGGATAGGATAGGATAGAGGATTGGATAGGACACAGGATAGGATAGGATAGAGGATAGGATAGGATACAGGATAGGATAGGATAGAGGATAGGATAGGATAGAGGATAGGATAGGATACAGGATAGGATAGGATAGAGGATAGGATAGGATAGAGGATAGGATAGGATATGATAGAGGATAGGATAGGATAGAGGATCGGATAGGATGCAGAATAGGATAGGATAGAGGATATGATAGGATAGAGGATTGGATAGGACACAGGATAGGATAGGATAGAGGATAGGATAGGATACAGGATAGGATAGGATAGAGGATAGGATAGGATAGAGGATAGGATAGGATAGAGGATAGGATAGGATAGAGGATAGGATAGGATAGAGTATAGGATAGGATAGGATAGAGGATAGGATAGGATAGAGGATGGGATAGGATAGAAAATAGGATAGGAGACAGGATAGGATAGGATAGAGGATAGGATAGGATACAGGATAGGATAGGATAGAGGATAGGATAGGATAGAGGATAGGATAGGATATGATAGAGGATAGGATAGGATAGAGGATCGGATAGGATGCAGAATAGGATAGGATAGAGGATATGATAGGATAGAGGATTGGATAGGACACAGGATAGGATAGGATAGAGGATAGGATAGGATACAGGATAGGATAGGATAGAGGATAGGATAGGATAGAGGATAGGATAGGATAGAGGATAGGATAGGATATAGAATAGGATAGGATAGAGGATAGGATAGGATAGAGCATAGGATAGGATAGAGGATAGGATAGGATACAGGATATTATAGGATAGAGGATAGGATAGGATAGAGGATAGGATAGGATAGAGGATAGGATAGAGGATAGGATAGGATAGAGGATAGGATAGAGGATAGGATAGGATAGAGGATAGGATAGGATAGAGGATGGGATAGGATAGAGGATAGGATAGGATAGAGGATAGGATAGAGGATAGGATAGGATAGAGGATAGGATAGGATAGAGGATGGGATAGGATAGAAAATAGGATAGGATACAGGATAGGATAGGATAGAGGATAGGATAGGATAGAGGATAGGATAGGATAGAGGATAGGATAGGATAGAGTATAGGATAGGATAGGATAGAGGATAGGATAGGATAGAGGATGGGATAGGATAGAAAATAGGATAGGAGACAGGATAGGATAGGATAGAGGATAGGATAGGATACAGGATAGGATAGGATAGAGGATAGGATAGGATACTGGATAGGATAGGATAGAGGATAGGATAGGACACAGGATACGATATTATAGGTGATAGGATAGGATAGAGGATAGGATAGGATAGAGGATAGGATAAGATAGAGGATAGGATAGGATACAGGACAGGATAGGATAGAGGATAGGATAGGATAGAGGATAGGATAGGATAGAGGATAGGATAGGATAGAGGATAGGATAGGATAGGATAGAGGATAGGATAGGATAGAGGA
Organism: Halictus rubicundus; assembly: GCF_050948215.1. Classification (NCBI taxonomy): domain Eukaryota; kingdom Metazoa; phylum Arthropoda; class Insecta; order Hymenoptera; family Halictidae; genus Halictus; species Halictus rubicundus. Next base: position 1,963,533 of record NW_027488571.1, read on the forward strand.
TAGGATAGGATAGAGGATAGGATAGGATACAAGATAGGATAGGATAGAGGATATGATAGGATAGAGGATAGGATAGGATAGAGGATAGGATAGGATATAGAATAGGATAGGATAGAGGATAGGATAGGATAGAGGATAGGATAGGATAGAGGATAGGATAGGATAGAGGATAGGATAGGATACAGGATAGGATAGGATAGAGGATAGGATAGGATACAGGATAGGAGAGGATAGAGGATAGGATAGGATAGAGGATAGGATAGGATAGAGGATAGGATAGGATATAGAATAGGATAGGATAGAGGATAGGATAGGATAGAGGATAGGATAGGATAGAGGATAGGATAGGATAGAGGATAGGATAGGATAGCGGATAGGATAGGATAGATAATAGGATAGGATAGAGGATAGGATAGGATAGGGGATAGGATAGGATAGAGGATAGGATAGGATAGCGGATAGGATAGGATACAGGATAGGATAGGATAGAGGATAGGATAGGATAGAGGATTGGATAGGATAGAGGATAGGATAGGATAGGATAGAGGATAGGACATAGGATTGGATAGGATACAGAATAGGATACGCTACAGGATAGGATAGGATTGGATAGAGAATAGGATAGGATAGAGGATACGATAGGATAGAGGATAGGATAGGATAGAGGATATGATAGGATAGAGGATAGGATAGGATACAGGATAGGATAGGATCGAGGATAGGATAGGATAGAGGATAGGATAGGATACAAGATAGGATAGGATAGAGGATACGATAGGATAGAGGATAGGATAGGATAGAGGATATGATAGGATAGAGGATAGGATAGGATAGAGGATAGGATAGGATATAGAATAGGATAGGATAGAGGATAGGATAGGATAGAGGATAGGATAGGATAGAGGATAGGATAGGATAGAGGATAGGATAGGATAGAGGATACGATAGGATAGAGGATAGGTTAGGATAGAGGATATGATAGGATAGAGGATAGGATAGGATACAGGATAGGATAGGATCGAGGATAGGATAGGATATAGAATAGGATAGGATAGAGGATAGGATAGGATAGAGGATAGGATAGGATAGAGGATACGATAGGATACAGGATAGGATAGGATAGAGGATAGGATAGGATACAAAATAGGATAGGATAGAGGATAGGATAGGATAGAGGATAGGATAGGATAGAGCATAGGTTAGGATATAGAATAGGATAGGATAGAGGATAGGATAGGATAGAGGATAGGATAGAGGATAGGATAGGATAGAGGATAGGATAGGATAGAGGATTGGATAGGACACAGGATAGGATAGGATAGAGGATAGGATAGGATACAGGATAGGATAGGATAGAGGATAGGATAGGATAGAGGATAGGATAGGATACAGGATAGGATAGGATAGAGGATAGGATAGGATAGAGGATAGGATAGGATATGATAGAGGATAGGATAGGATAGAGGATCGGATAGGATGCAGAATAGGATAGGATAGAGGATATGATAGGATAGAGGATTGGATAGGACACAGGATAGGATAGGATAGAGGATAGGATAGGATACAGGATAGGATAGGATAGAGGATAGGATAGGATAGAGGATAGGATAGGATAGAGGATAGGATAGGATATAGAATAGGATAGGATAGAGGATAGGATAGGATAGAGCATAGGATAGGATAGAGGATAGGATAGGATACAGGATATTATAGGATAGAGGATAGGATAGGATAGAGGATAGGATAGGATAGAGGATAGGATAGAGGATAGGATAGGATAGAGGATAGGATAGAGGATAGGATAGGATAGAGGATAGGATAGGATAGAGGATGGGATAGGATAGAGGATAGGATAGGATAGAGGATAGGATAGAGGATAGGATAGGATAGAGGATAGGATAGGATAGAGGATGGGATAGGATAGAAAATAGGATAGGATACAGGATAGGATAGGATAGAGGATAGGATAGGATAGAGGATAGGATAGGATAGAGGATAGGATAGGATAGAGTATAGGATAGGATAGGATAGAGGATAGGATAGGATAGAGGATGGGATAGGATAGAAAATAGGATAGGAGACAGGATAGGATAGGATAGAGGATAGGATAGGATACAGGATAGGATAGGATAGAGGATAGGATAGGATACAGGATAGGATAGGATAGAGGATAGGATAGGACACAGGATACGATATTATAGGTGATAGGATAGGATAGAGGATAGGATAGGATAGAGGATAGGATAGGATAGAGGATAGGATAGGATATGATAGAGGATAGGATAGGACACAGGATAGGATAGGATAGAGGATAGGATAGGATACAGGATAGGATAGGATAGAGGATAGGATAGGATAGAGGATAGGATAGGATAGAGGATAGGATAGGATATAGAATAGGATAGGATAGAGGATAGGATAGGATAGAGCATAGGATAGGATAGAGGATAGGATAGGATACAGGATATTATAGGATAGAGGATAGGATAGGATAGAGGATAGGATAGGATACAGGATAGGATAGGATAGAGGATAGGATAGGATAGAGGATAGGATAGGATACAGGATAGGATAGGATAGAGGATAGGATAGGATAGAGGATAGGATAGGATATGATAGAGGATAGGATAGGATAGAGGATCGGATAGGATGCAGAATAGGATAGGATAGAGGATATGATAGGATAGAGGATTGGATAGGACACAGGATAGGATAGGATAGAGGATAGGATAGGATACAGGATAGGATAGGATAGAGGATAGGATAGGATAGAGGATAGGATAGGATAGAGGATAGGATAGGATATAGAATAGGATAGGATAGAGGATAGGATAGGATAGAGCATAGGATAGGATAGAGGATAGGGTAGGATAGAGGATGGGATAGGATAGAGGATAGGATAGGATAGAGGATAGGATAGGATAGAGGATATGATAGGATAGAGGATAGGATAGGATACAGGATAGGATAGGATCGAGGATAGGATAGGATAGAGGATAGGATAGGATACAAGATAGGATAGGATAGAGGATACGATAGGATAGAGGATAGGATAGGATAGAGGATATGATAGGATAGAGGATAGGATAGGATAGAGGATAGGATAGGATATAGAATAGGATAGGATAGAGGATAGGATAGGATAGAGGATAGGATAGGATAGAGGATAGGATAGGATAGAGGATAGGATAGGATAGAGGATACGATAGGATAGCGGATAGGTTAGGATAGAGGATATGATAGGATAGAGGATAGGATAGGATACAGGATAGGATAGGATCGAGGATAGGATAGGATATAGAATAGGATAGGATAGAGGATAGGATAGGATAGAGGATAGGATAGGATAGAGGATACGATAGGATACAGGATAGGATAGGATAGAGGATAGGATAGGATACAAAATAGGATAGGATAGAGGATAGGATAGGATAGAGGATAGGATAGGATAGAGCATAGGTTAGGATATAGAATAGGATAGGATAGAGGATAGGATAGGATAGAGGATAGGATAGAGGATAGGATAGGATAGAGGATAGGATAGGATAGAGGATTGGATAGGACACAGGATAGGATAGGATAGAGGATAGGATAGGATACAGGATAGGATAGGATAGAGGATAGGATAGGATAGAGGATAGGATAGGATATGATAGAGGATAGGATAGGATAGAGGATCGGATAGGATGCAGAATAGGATAGGATAGAGGATATGATAGGATAGAGGATTGGATAGGACACAGGATAGGATAGGATAGAGGATAGGATAGGATACAGGATAGGATAGGATAGAGGATAGGATAGGATAGAGGATAGGATAGGATAGAGGATAGGATAGGATATAGAATAGGATAGGATAGAGGATAGGATAGGATAGAGCATAGGATAGGATAGAGGATAGGATAGGATACAGGATATTATAGGATAGAGGATAGGATAGGATAGAGGATAGGATAGGATAGAGGATAGGATAGAGGATAGGATAGGATAGAGGATAGGATAGAGGATAGGATAGGATAGAGGATAGGATAGGATAGAGGATGGGATAGGATAGAGGATAGGATAGGATAGAGGATAGGATAGAGGATAGGATAGGATAGAGGATAGGATAGGATAGAGGATGGGATAGGATAGAAAATAGGATAGGATACAGGATAGGATAGGATAGAGGATAGGATAGGATAGAGGATAGGATAGGATAGAGGATAGGATAGGATAGAGTATAGGATAGGATAGGATAGAGGATAGGATAGGATAGAGGATGGGATAGGATAGAAAATAGGATAGGAGACAGGATAGGATAGGATAGAGGATAGGATAGGATACAGGATAGGATAGGATAGAGGATAGGATAGGATACAGGATAGGATAGGATAGAGGATAGGATAGGACACAGGATACGATATTATAGGTGATAGGATAGGATAGAGGATAGGATAGGATAGAGGATAGGATAGGATAGAGGATAGGATAGGATATGATAGAGGATAGGATAGGATAGAGGATCGGATAGGATGCAGAATAGGATAGGATAGAGGATATGATAGGATAGAGGATTGGATAGGACACAGGATAGGATAGGATAGAGGATAGGATAGGATACAGGATAGGATAGGATAGAGGATAGGATAGGATAGAGGATAGGATAGGATAGAGGATAGGATAGGATATAGAATAGGATAGGATAGAGGATAGGATAGGATAGAGCATAGGATAGGATAGAGGATAGGATAGGATACAGGATATTATAGGATAGAGGATAGGATAGGATAGAGGATAGGATAGGATACAGGATAGGATAGGATAGAGGATAGGATAGGATAGAGGATAGGATAGGATACAGGATAGGATAGGATAGAGGATAGGATAGGATAGAGGATAGGATAGGATATGATAGAGGATAGGATAGGATAGAGGATCGGATAGGATGCAGAATAGGATAGGATAGAGGATATGATAGGATAGAGGATTGGATAGGACACAGGATAGGATAGGATAGAGGATAGGATAGGATACAGGATAGGATAGGATAGAGGATAGGATAGGATAGAGGATAGGATAGGATAGAGGATAGGATAGGATATAGAATAGGATAGGATAGAGGATAGGATAGGATAGAGCATAGGATAGGATAGAGGATAGGGTAGGATAGAGGATGGGATAGGATAGAGGATAGGATAGGATAGAGGATAGGATAGGATAGAGGATAGGATAGAGGATAGGATAGGATAGAGGATAGGATAGGATAGAGGATGGGATAGGATAGAAAATAGGATAGGATACAGGATAGGATAGGATAGAGGATAGGATAGGATAGAGGATAGGATAGGATAGAGGATAGGATAGGATAGAGTATAGGATAGGATAGGATAGAGGATAGGATAGGATAGAGGATGGGATAGGATAGAAAATAGGATAGGAGACAGGATAGGATAGGATAGAGGATAGGATAGGATACAGGATAGGATAGGATAGAGGATAGGATAGGATACAGGATAGGATAGGATAGAGGATAGGATAGGACACAGGATACGATATTATAGGTGATAGGATAGGATAGAGGATAGGATAGGATAGAGGATAGGATAGGATAGAGGATAGGATAGGATAGAGGATAGGATAGAGGATAGGATAGGATAGAGGATAGAATAGGATAGAGGATGGGATAGGATAGAGGATAGGATAGGATAGAGGATAGGATAGGATAGAGGATAGGACAGATCATAGGATAGGATAGAGGATAGGATAGGATAGAGGATGGGATAGGATAGAAAATAGGATAGGATACAGGATAGGATAGGATAGAGGATAGGATAGGATACAGGATAGGATAGGATAGAGGATAGGATAGGATACAGGATAGGATAGGATAGAGGATAGGATAGGACACAGGATACGATATTATAGGTGATAGGATAGGATAGAGGATAGTATCGCATAGAGGATAGGATAGGGGATTGGATAGGATAGAGGATAGGAGACGATAGAGGGTAGGATAGGGGATTCGATAGGATAGAGGATAGGATAGGATAGAGGATAGGATAGAGGATAGGATAGAGGATAGGATAGAGGATAGGATAGAGGATAGGATAGAGGATAGGATAGGATAGAGGATAGGATAGGATAGAGGATAGGATAGGATAGAGGATAGGATAGGATAGAGTATAGGATAGGATAGGATAGAGGACAGGACATTTGTTTGGATAGGATAGAGAATAGGATACGCTACAGGATAGGATAGGATTGGATAGAGAATAGGATGGGATAGAGGATAGGATAGGATAGAGGATAGGATAGAATAGGATAGAGGATAGGATAGGATAGAGGATAGGATAGGATAGATAATAGGATAGGATAGAGGATAGGATAGGATAGGGGATAGGATAGGATAGAGGATAGGATAGGATAGCGGATAGGATAGGATAGGATAGAGGATAGGATAGGATAGAGGATAGGATAGGATACAGGATAGGATAGGATAGGATACAGGATAGGATAGGATAGAGGATAGGATAGGATAGAGGATGGGATAGGATAGGAGACAGGATAGGATAGGATAGAGGATAGGATAGGATACAGGATAGGATAGGATAGAGGATAGGATAGGATACAGGATAGGATAGGATAGAGGATAGGATAGGACACAGGATACGATATTATAGGTGATAGGATAGGATAGAGGATAGTATCGCATAGAGGATAGGATAGAGGATAGGATAGAGGATAGGATAGAGGATAGTATAGAGGATAGGATAGAGGATAGGATAGGATAGAGGATAGGATAGGATAGAGGATAGGATAGGATAGAATATAGGATAGGATAGGATAGAGAACAGGACATTTGATTGGATAGGATAGAGAATAGGATACGCTACAGGATAGGATAGGATTGGATAGAGAATAGGATGGGATAGAGGATAGGATAGGATAGAGGATAGGATAGGATAGGATAGAGGATAGGATAGAGGATAGGATAGGATAGAGGATAGGATAGGATAGAGGATAGGATAGAGGATAGGATAGAGGATAGGATAGGATAGAGGATAGGATAGGATAGAGGATAGGATAGGATAGAGGATAGGATAGGATACAGGATAGGATAGGATAGAGGATAGGATAGGATAGAGGATAGGATAGGATAGAGGATAGGATAGGATAGATAATAGGATAGGATAGAGGATAGGATAGGATAGGATAGGGGATAGGATAGGATAGAGGATAGGATAGGATAGCGGATAGGATAGGATAGGATAGAGGATAGGATAGGATAGAGGATAGGATAGGATACAGGATAGGATAGGATAGGATACAGGATAGGATAGGATAGAGGATAGGATAGGATAGAGGATGGGATAGGACAGAAAATAGGATAGGAGACAGGATAGGATAGGATAGAGGATAGGATAGGATACAGGATAGGATAGGATAGGGGATAGGATAGGATACAGGATAGGATAGGATAGAGGATAGGATAGAGGATAGTATCGCATAGAGGATAGGATAGAGGATAGGATAGAGGATAGGATAGAGAATAGGATAGGGGATAGGATAGAGGATAGGATAGGATAGAGGATAGGATAGGATAGAGGATAGGATAGGATAGAGGATAGGATAGGATAGAGTATAGGATAGGATAGGATAGAGGACAGGACATTTGACTGGATAGGATAGAGAATAGGATACGCTACAGGATAGGATAGGATTGGATAGAGAATAGGATGGGATAGAGGATAGGATAGGATAGGATACAGGATAAGATAGGATAGAGGATAGGATAGGATAGAGGATAGGATAGGATAGATAATAGGATAGGATAGAGGATAGGATAGGATAGGGGATAGGATAGGATAGAGGATAGGATAGGATAGCGGAGAGGATAGGATAGGATAGGATAGGATACAGGATAGGATAGGATAGAGGATAGGATAGGATAGAGGATAGGATAGGATACAGGATAGGATAGGATACAGGATAGGATAGGATAGAGGATAGGATAGGATAGAGGATAGGATAGGATAGAGGATAGGATAGGATAGAGTATAGGATAGGATAGGATAGAGGACAGGACATTTGATTGGATAGGATAGAGAATAGGATACGCTACAGGATAGGATAGGATTGGATAGAGAATAGGATGGGATAGAGGATAGGATAGGATAGAGGATAGGATAGGATAGAGGATAGGATAGGATAGAGCATGGGATAGGATAGAGCATGGGATAGGATAGAAAATAGGATAGGAGACAGGATAGGATAGGATAGAGGATAGGATAGGATACAGGATAGGATAGGATAGAGGATAGGATAGGATACAGGATAGGATAGGATAGAGGATAGGATAGGACACAGGATACGATATTATAGGTGATAGGATAGGTTAGAGGATAGTATCGCATAGAGGATAGGATAGAGGATAGGATAGAGGATAGGATAGAGGATAGGATAGAGGATAGGATAGGATAGAGGATAGGATAGGATAGAGGATAGGATAGGATAGAGTATAGGATAGGATAGGATAGAGGACAGGACATTTGATTGGATAGGATAGAGAATAGGATACGCTGCAGGATAGGATAGGTTTGGATAGAGAATAGGATGGGATAGAGGATAGGATAGGATAGAGGATAGGATAGGATAGGATAGAGGATAGGATAGGATAGAGGATAGGATAGGATAGAGGATAGGATAGGATAGATAATAGGATAGGATAGAGGATAGGATAGGATAGGGGATAGGATAGGATAGAGGATAGGATAGGATACAGGATAGGATAGGATAGAGAATAGGATAGGATAGAGGATAGGATAGGATAGAGGATAGGATAGGGTAGAGGATAGGATAGGATAGAGGATAGGATAGAGGATAGGATAGAGGATAGGATAGAGGATAGGATAGGATAGAGGATAGGATAGGATAGAGGATAGGATAGGATAGAGGATAGGATAGAGGATAGGATAGGATAGAGGATAGGATAGGATAGAGGATAGGATAGGATAGAGGATAGGAGACGATAGAGGGTAGGATAGGGGATTGGATAGGATAGAGGATAAGATAGGATATATAATAGGATAGGGTAGAGGATAGGATAGGATAGAGCATAGGATAGGATAGAGGATAGGATAGGATACAGGATAGGATAGGATAGAGGATAGGATAGGTTAGAGGATAGGATAGGATACAGGAGAGGATAGTATAGAGGATAGGATAGGATAGAGGATAGGATAGGATACAGGATAGGATAGGATAGAGGATAGGATAGGATAGAGGATAGGATAGGATATGATAGAGGATAGGATAGGATAGAGGATAGGATAGGATAGAGGATAGGATAGGATAGAGGATGGGATAGGATAGAGGATAGTATAGGATAGGATAGAGGATAGGATAGGATAGAGGATAGGATAGGATAGAGGATAGGATAGGATACAGGATATTATAGGATAGAGGATAGGATAGGATAGAGGATAGGATAGGATAGAGGATAGGATAGGATAGAGGATAGGATAGGATAGAGGATAGAGGATAGAGGATAGAGGATAGGATAGGATACAGGATAGGATAGGATAGAGGATAGGATAGGATAGAGGATAGGATAGGATAGAGGATAGGATAGGATAGAGGATAGGATAGGATAGAGGATAGGATAGGATAGAGGATGGGATAGGATAGAGGATAGTATAGGATAGGATAGAGGATAGGATAGGATAGAGGATAGGATAGGATACAGGATAGGATAGGATAGGATACAGGATAGGATAGGATAGAGGATAGGATAGGATAGAGGATGGGATAGGATAGAAAATAGGATTGGAGACAGGATAGGATAGGATAGAGGATAGGATAGGATACAGGATAGGATAGGATAGAGGATAGGATAGGATACAGGATAGGATAGGATAGAGGATAGGATAGGACACAGGATACGATATTATAGGTGATAGGATAGGTTAGAGGATAGTATCGCATAGAGGATAGGATAGAGGATAGGATAGGATAGAGGATAGGATAGAGGATAGGATAGAGGATAGGATAGAGGATAGGATAGAGGATAGGATAGAGGATAGGATAGGATAGAGGATAGGATAGGATAGAGGATAGGATAGGATAGAGTATAGGATAGGATAGGATAGAGGACAGGACATTTGATTGGATAGGATAGAGAATAGGATACGCTACAGGATAGGATAGGTTTGGATAGAGAATAGGATGGGATAGAGGATAGGATAGGATAGAGGATAGGATAGGATAGGATAGAGGATAGGATAGGATAGAGGATAGGATAGGATAGATAATAGGATAGGATAGAGGATAGGATAGGATAGGGGATAGGATAGGATAGAGGATAGGATAGGATACAGGATAGGATAGGATAGAGGATAGGATAGGATAGAGGATAGGATAGGATAGAGGATAGGATAGGATAGAGGATAGGATAGGATAGAGGATAGGATAGGATAGAGGATAGGATAGGATAGAGGATAGGATAGAGGATAGGATAGAGGATAGGATAGAGGATAGGATAGGATAGAGGATAGGATAGGATAGAGGATAGGATAGGATAGAGGATAGGATAGAGGATAGGATAGGATAGAGGATAGGATAGGATAGAGGATAGGATAGGATAGAGGATAGGATAGGATAGAGGATAGGATAGGATAGAGGATAGGATAGGATAGAGGATAGGAGACGATAGAGGGTAGGATAGGGGATTGGATAGGATAGAGTACACGAGGCGATAGAGGATAGGATAGAGGATAAGATAGGATATATAATAGGATAGGGTAGAGGATAGGATAGGATAGAGCATAGGATAGGATAGAGGATAGGATAGGATACAGGATAGGATAGGATAGAGGATAGGATAGGTTAGAGGATAGGATAGGATACAGGAGAGGATAGTATAGAGGATAGGATAGGATAGAGGATAGGATAGGATACAGGATAGGATAGGATAGAGGATAGGATAGGATAGAGGATAGGATAGGATATGATAGAGGATAGGATAGGATAGAGGATCGGATAGAATGCAGAATAGGATAGGATAGAGGATATGATAGGATAGAGGATTGGATAGGACACAGGATAGGATAGGATAGAGGATAGGATAGGATACAGGATAGGATAGGATAGAGGATAGGATAGGATAGAGGATAGGATAGGATAGAGGATAGGATAGGATATAGAATAGGATAGGATAGAGGATAGGATAGGATAGAGCATAGGATATGATAGAGGATAGGATAGGATACAGGATATTATAGCATAGAGGATAGGATAGGATAGAGGATAGGATAGGATAGGATAGAGGATAGGATAGGATAGAGGATAGGATAGGATAGAGGATAGGATAGAGGATAGGATAGGATAGGGGATAGAGGATAGAGGATAGGATAGGATAGGATACAGGATAGGATAGGATAGAGGATAGGATAGGATAGAGGATAGGATAGGATAGAGGATAGGATAGGATAGAGGATAGGATAGAGGATAGGATAGGATAGAGGATAGGATAGGATAGAGGATGGGATAGGATAGAGGATAGTATAGGATAGCGGATAGGATAGGATAGATAATAGGATAGGATAGAGGATAGGATAGGATAGGATAGGGGATAGGATAGGATAGAGGATAGGATAGGATAGCGGATAGGATAGGATAGGATAGAGGATAGGATAGGATAGAGGATAGGATAGGATAGAGGATAGGATAGGATACAGGATAGGATAGGATAGAGGATAGGATAGGATAGAGGATGGGATAGGATAGAAAATAGGATAGGATAGGATAGAGGATAGGATAGGATAGATAATAGGATAGGATAGAGGATAGGATAGGATAGGGGATAGGATAGGATAGAGGATAGGATAGGATAGCGGATAGGATAGGATAGAATAGGATAGGATACAGGATAGGATAGGATAGAGGATAGGATAGGATAGAGGATAGGATAGGATACAGGAAAGGATAGGATAGAGGATAGGATAGGATAGAGGATAGGATAGGATAGAGGATAGGATAGAGGATAGGATAGGATAGAGGATAGGATAGGATAGAGGATGGGATAGGATAGAGGATAGTATAGGATAGCGGATAGGATAGGATAGATAATAGGATAGGATAGAGGATAGGATAGGATAGGATAGGGGATAGGATAGGATAGAGGATAGGATAGGATAGCGGATAGGATAGGATAGGATAGAGGATAGAATAGGATAGAGGATAGGATAGGATACAGGATAGGATAGGATAGAGGATAGGATAGGATAGAGGATGGGATAGGATAGAAAATAGGATAGGATACAGGATAGGATAGGATAGAGGATAGGATAGGATACAGGATGGGATAGGATAGAGGATAGGATAGGATACAGGATAGGATAGGATAGAGGATAGGATAGGACACAGGATACGATATTATAGGTGATAGGATAGGATAGAGGATAGTATCGCATAGAGGATAGGATAGGGGATTGGATAGGATAGAGGATAGGAGACGATAGAGGGTAGGATAGGGGATTCGATAGGATAGAGGATAGGATAGGATAGAGGATAGGATAGAGGATAGGATAGGATAGAGGATAGGATAGGATAGAGGATAGGATAGGATAGAGTATAGGATAGGATAGGATAGAGGACATGACATTTGATTGGATACGATAGAGAATAGGATACGCTACAGGATAGGGTAGGATTGGATAGAGAATAGGATGGGATAGAGGATATGATAGGATAGAGGATAGGATAGGATAGGATAGAGGATAGGATAGGATAGAGGATAGGATAGGATAGATAATAGGATAGGATAGAGGATAGGATAGGATAGGGGATAGGATAGGATAGAGGATAGGATAGGATAGCGGATAGGATAGGATAGGATAGGATAGGAAACAGGATAGGATAGGATAGAGGATAGGATAGGATAGAGGATAGGATAGGATACAGGATAGGATACGATACAGGATAGGATAGGATAGAGGATAGGATAGGATAGAGGATAGGATAGGATAGAGGATAGGATAGGATACAGGATAGGATAGGATACAGGATAGGATAGGATAGAGGATAGGATAGGATAGAGGATAGGATAGGATAGAGGATAGAGGATAGGATAGGATACAGGATAGGATAGGATAGAGGATAGGATAGGATAGAGGATAGGATAGGATAGAGGATAGGATAGGATAGAGGATGGGATAGGATAGAGGATAGGAGACGATAGAGGGTAGGATAGGGGATTGGATAGGATAGAGTACACGAGGCGATAGAGGATAGGATAGAGGATAGGATAGGATATATAATAGGATAGGGTAGAGGATAGGATAGGATAGAGCATAGGATAGGATAGAGGATAGGATAGGATACAGGATAGGATAGGATAGAGGATAGGATAGGTTAGAGGATAGGATAGGATACAGGATAGGATAGTATAGAGGATAGGATAGGATAGAGGATAGGATAGGATACAGGATAGGATAGGATAGAGGATAGGATAGGATAGAGGATAGGATAGGATATGATAGAGGATAGGATAGGATAGAGGATCGGATAGGATGCAGAATAGGATAGGATAGAGGATATGATAGGATAGAGGATTGGATAGGACACAGGATAGGATAGGATAGAGGATAGGATAGGATACAGGATAGGATAGGATAGAGGATAGGATAGGATAGAGGATAGGATAGGATAGAGGATAGGATAGGATATAGAATAGGATAGGATAGAGGATAGGATAGGATAGAGCATAGGATAGGATAGAGGATAGGATAGGATACAGGATATTATAGGATAGAGGATAGGATAGGATAGAGGATAGGGTAGGATAGAGGATAGGATAGGATAGAGGATAGGATAGGATAGAAGATAGGATAGGATAGAGGGTAGGATAGGATAGAGGATAGAGGATAGAGGATAGGATAGGATAGGGGATAGGATAGGATAGAGGATAGGATAGGATACAGGATAGGATAGGATAGAGGATAGGATACAGGATAGGATAGGATAGAGGATAGGATAGGATAGAGGATAGGATAGGATAGAGGATAGGATAGGATACAGGAAAGGATAGGATAGAGGATAGGATAGGATAGAGGATAGGATAGGATAGAGGATAGGATAGGATACAGGATAGGATAGGATACAGGATAGGATAGGATAGAGGATTGGATAGGATAGAGGATAGGAGACGATAGAGGGTAGGATAGGGGATTCGATAGGATAGAGGATAGGATAGGATAGAGGATAGGATAGAGGATAGGATAGAGGATAGGATAGGATAGAGGATAGGATAGGATAGAGGATAGGATAGGATAGAGTATAGGATAGGATAGGATAGAGGACATGACATTTGATTGGATACGATAGAGAATAGGATACGCTACAGGATAGGGTAGGATTGGATAGAGAATAGGATGGGATAGAGGATAGGATAGGATAGAGGATAGGATAGGATAGGATAGAGGATAGGATAGGATAGAGGATAGGATAGGATAGATAATAGGATAGGATAGAGGATAGGATAGGATAGGGGATAGGATAGGATAGAGGATAGGATAGGATAGCGGATAGGATAGGATAGGATAGGATAGGAAACAGGATAGGATAGGATAGAGGATAGGATAGGATAGAGGATAGGATAGGATAGAGGATAGGATAGGATACAGGATAGGATAGGATACAGGATAGGATAGGATAGAGGATAGGATAGGATAGAGGATAGGATAGGATAGAGGATAGGATAGGATACAGGATAGGATAGGATACAGGATAGGATAGGATAGAGGATAGGATAGGATAGAGGATAGGATAGGATAGAGGATAGGATAGGATAGAGGATAGAGGATAGGATAGGATACAGGATAGGATAGGATAGAGGATAGGATAGGATAGAGGATAGGATAGGATAGAGGATAGGATAGGATAGAGGATAGGATAGGATAGCGGATCGGATAGGATGCAGAATAGGATAGGATAGAGGATATGATAGGATAGAGGATTGGATAGGACACAGGATAGGATAGGATAGAGGATAGGATAGGATACAGGATAGGATAGGATAGAGGATAGGATAGGATAGAGGATAGGATAGGATAGAGGATAGGATAGGATATAGAATAGGATAGGATAGAGGATAGGATAGGATAGAGCATAGGATAGGATAGAGGATAGGATAGGATACAGGATATTATAGGATAGAGGATAGGATAGGATAGAGGATAGGATAGGATAGAGGATAGGATAGGATAGAGGATAGGATAGGATAGAGGATAGGATAGGATAGAGGATAGGATAGGATAGAGGATAGGATAGGATAGAGGATAGGATAGGATAGAGGATAGAGGATAGAGGATAGGATAGGATACAGGATAGGATAGGATAGAGGATAGGATAGGATACAGGATAGGATAGGATAGAGGATAGGATAGGATACAGGATAGGATAGGATAGAGGATAGGATAGGACACAGGATACGATATTATAGGTGATAGGATAGGATAGAGGATAGTATCGCATAGAGGATAGGATAGGGGATTGGATAGGATAGGATAGGATAGGATACAGGATAGGATAGGATAGAGGATAGGATAGGATAGAGGATAGGATAGGATACAGGATAGGATAGGATAGAGGATAGGATAGGATAGAGGATAGGATAGGATAGAGGATAGGATAGGATAGAGGATAGGATAGGATAGAGGATAGAGGATAGGATAGGATACAGGATAGGATAGGATAGAGGATAGGATAAGATAGAGGATAGGATAGGATACAGGATAGGATAGGATAGAGGATGGGATAGGATAGAGGATAGTATAGGATAGCGGATAGGATAGGATAGATAATAGGATAGGATAGAGGATAGGATAGGATAGGATAGGATAGGGGATAGGATAGGATAGAGGATAGGATAGGATAGCGGATAGGATAGGATAGGATAGGATACAGGATAGGATAGGATAGAGGATAGGATAGGATACAGGATAGGATAGGATAGAGGATAGGATAGGACACGGGATACGATATTATAGGTGATAGGATAGGATAGAGGATAGTATCGCATAGAGGATAGGATAGGGGATTGGATAGGATAGAGGATAGGAGACGATAGAGGGTAGGATAGGGGATTCGATAGGATAGAGGATAGGATAGGATAGAGGATAGGATAGAGGATAGGATAGAGGATAGGATAGAGGATAGGATAGGATAGAGGATAGGATAGGATAGAGGATAGGATAGGATAGAGGATAGGATAGGATAGAGTATAGGATAGGATAGGATAGAGGACAGGACATTTGATTGGATAGGATAGAGAATAGGATACGCTACAGGATAGGGTAGGATTGGATAGAGAATAGGATGGGATAGAGGATAGGATAGGATAGAGGATAGGATAGGATACAGGATAGGATAGGATAGAGGATAGGATAGGATAGAGGATGGGATAGGATAGAAAATAGGATAGGATAGGATAGAGGATAGGATAGGATAGAGGATAGGATAGGATAGATAATAGGATAGGATAGAGGATAGGATAGGATAGATAATAGGATAGGATAGAGGATAGGATAGGATAGGATAGGGGATAGGATAGGATAGAGGATAGGATAGGATAGCGGATAGGATAGGATAGGATAGAGGATAGGATAGGATAGAGGATAGGATAGGATAGAGGATAGGATAGGATAGAGGATTGGATAGGATACAGGATAGGATAGGATAGAGGATAGGATAGGATAGAGGATGGGATAGGATAGAAAATAGGATAGGATAGGATAGAGGATAGGATAGGATACAGGATAGGATAGGATAGAGGATAGGATAGGATACAGGATAGGATAGGATAGAGGATAGGATAGGACACGGGATACGATATTAGAGGTGATAGGATAGGATAGAGGATAGTATCGCATAGAGGATAGGATAGGGGATTGGATAGGATAGAGGATAGGAGACGATAGAGGGTAGGATAGGGGATTCGATAGGATAGAGGATAGGATAGGATAGAGGATAGGATAGAGGATAGGATAGAGGATAGGATAGAGGATAGGATAGGATAGAGGATAGGATAGGATAGAGTATAGGATAGGGTAGGATAGAGGATAGGATAGGATACAGGATATTATAGGATAGAGGATAGGATAGGATAGACGATAGGATAGGATAGAGGATAGGATAGAGGATAGGATAGCATAGAGGATAGGATAGGATAGAGGATAGGATAGGATAGAGGATAGGATAGGATAGAGGATAGGATAGGATAGAGGATAGGATAGGATAGAGGATAGGATAGAAAGATAGGATAGGATAGAGGATAGGATAGGATAGAGGATGGGATAGGATAGAGGATAGTATAGGATAGCGGATAGGATAGGATAGATAATAGGATAGGATAGAGGATAGGATAGGATAGGATAGGGGATAGGATAGGATAGAGGATAGGATAGGATAGCGGATAGGATAGGATAGGATAGAGGATAGGATAGGATAGAGGATAGGATAGGATAGAGGATAGGATAGGATACAGGATAGGATAGGATAGAGGATAGGATAGGATAGAGGATGGGATAGGATAGAAAATAGGATAGGATACAGGATAGGATAGGATAGAGGATAGGATAGGATACAGGATAGGATAGGATAGAGGATAGGAAGGATACAGGATAGGATAGGATAGAGGATAGGATAGGACACGGGATACGATATTATAGGTGATAGGATAGGATAGAGGATAGTATCGCATAGAGGATAGGATAGGGGATTGGATAGGATAGAGGATAGGAGACGATAGAGGGTAGGATAGGGGATTCGATAGGATAGAGGATAGGATAGAGGATAGGATAGAGGATAGGATAGAGGATAGGATAGGATAGAGGATAGGATAGGATAGAGGATAGGATAGGATAGAGTATAGGATAGGATAGGATAGAGGACAGGACATTTGATTGGATAGGATAGAGAATAGGATACGCTACAGGATAGGGTAGGATTGGATAGAGAATAGGATGGGATAGAGGATAGGATAGGATAGAGGATAGGATAGGATAGGATAGAGGATAGGATAGGATAGAGGATAGGATAGGATAGATAATAGGATAGGATAGAGGATAGGATAGGATAGGGGATAGGATAGGATAGAGGATAGGATAGGATAGCGGATAGGATAGGATAGGATAGGATAGGATACAGGATAGGATAGGATAGAGGATAGGATAGGATAGAGGATGGGATAGGATAGAAAATAGGATAGGAGACAGGATAGGATAGGATAGAGGATAGGATAGGATACAGGATAGGATAGGATAGAGGATAGGATAGGATACAGGATAGGATAGGATAGAGGATAGGATAGGACACAGGATACGATATTATAGGTGATAGGATAGGTTAGAGGATAGTATCGCATAGAGGATAGGATAGAGGATAGGATAGGATAGAGGATAGGATAGAGGATAGGATAGAGGATAGGATAGAGGATAGGATAGGATAGAGGATAGGATAGGATAGAGGATAGGATAGGATAGAGTATAGGATAGGATAGGATAGAGGACAGGACATTTGATTGGATAGGATAGAGAATAGGATACGCTACAGGATAGGATAGGTTTGGATAGAGAATAGGATGGGATAGAGGATAGGATAGGATAGAGGATAGGATAGGATACGATAGGATAGGATACAGGATAGGATAGGATAGAGGATAGGATAGGATAGAGGATGGGATAGGATAGAAAATAGGATAGGGTACAGGATAGGATAGGATAGAGGATAGGATAGGATACAGGATAGGATAGGATAGAGGATAGGATAGGATACAGGATAGGATAGGATAGAGGATAGGATAGGACACAGGATACGATATTATAGGTGATAGGATAGGATAGAGGATAGTATCGCATAGAGGATAGGATAGGGGATTGGATAGGATAGAGGATAGGAGACGATAGAGGGTAGGATAGGGGATTCGATAGGATAGAGGATAGGATAGGATAGAGGATAGGATAGAGGATAGGATAGAGGATAAGATAGGATAGAGGATAGGATAGGATAGAGGATAGGATAGGATAGAGTATAGGATAGGATAGGATAGAGGACAGGACATTTGATTGGATAGGATAGAGAATAGGATACGCTACAGGATAGGGTAGGATTGGATAGAGAATAGGATGGGATAGAGGATAGGATAGGATAGAGGATAGGATAGGATAGGATAGAGGATAGGATAGGTAAGAGGATAGGATAGGATAGATAATAGGATAGGATAGAGGATAGGATAGGATAGGGGATAGGATAGGATAGAGGATAGGATAGGATAGCGGATAGGATAGGATAGGATAGGATAGGATACAGGATAGGATAGGATAGAGGATAGGATAGGATAGAGGATAGGATAGGATACAGGATAGGATAGGATACAGGATAGGATAGGATAGAGGATAGGATAGGATAGAGGATAGGATAGGATAGAGGATAGGATAGGATAGAGTATAGGATAGGATAGGATAGAGGACAGGACATTTGATTGGATAGGATAGAGAATAGGATACGCTACAGGATAGGATAGGATTGGATAGAGAATAGGATGGGATAGAGGATAGGATAGGATAGAGGATAGGATAGAATAGGATAGAGGATAGGATAGGATAGAGGATAGGATAGGATAGAGGATAGGATAGGATAGATAATAGGATAGGATAGAGGATAGGATAGGATAGGATAGGGGATAGGATAGGATAGAGGATAGGATAGGATAGCGGATAGGATAGGATAGGATAGAGGATAGGATAGGATAGAGGATAGGATAGGATACAGGATAGGATAGGATAGGATAGGATACAGGATAGGATAGGATAGAGGATAGGATAGGATAGAGGATGGGATAGGATAGAAAATAGGATAGGAGACAGGATAGGATAGGATAGAGGATAGGATAGGATACAGGATAGGATAGGATAGAGGATAGGATAGGATACAGGATAGGATAGGATAGAGGATAGGATAGGACACAGGATACGATATTATAGGTGATAGGATAGGTTAGAGGATAGTATCGCATAGAGGATAGGATAGAGGATAGGATAGGATAGAGGATAGGATAGAGGATAGGATAGAGGATAGGATAGAGGATAGGATAGAGGATAGGATAGGATAGAGGATAGGATAGGATAGAGGATAGGATAGGATAGAGTATAGGATAGGATAGGATAGAGGACAGGACATTTGATTGGATAGGATAGAGAATAGGATACGCTACAGGATAGGATAGGTTTGGATAGAGAATAGGATGGGATAGAGGATAGGATAGGATAGAGGATAGGATAGGATAGGATAGAGGATAGGATAGGATAGAGGATAGGATAGGATAGAGGATAGGATAGGATAGATAATAGGATAGGATAGAGGATAGGATAGGATAGGGGATAGGATAGGATAGAGGATAGGATAGGATACAGGATAGGATAGGATAGAGGATAGGATAGGATAGAGGATAGGATAGGATAGAGGATAGGATAGGATAGAGGATAGGATAGGATAGAGGATAGGATAGGATAGAGGATAGGATAGGATAGAGGATAGGATAGAGGATAGGATAGAGGATAGGATAGAGGATAGGATAGGATAGAGGATAGGATAGGATAGAGGATAGGATAGGATAGAGGATAGGATAGAGGATAGGATAGGATAGAGGATAGGATAGGATAGAGGATAGGAGACGATAGAGGGTAGGATAGGGGATTGGATAGGATAGAGTACACGAGGCGATAGAGGATAGGATAGAGGATAAGATAGGATATATAATAGGATAGGGTAGAGGATAGGATAGGATAGAGCATAGGATAGGATAGAGGATAGGATAGGATAGCGGATAGGATAGGATAGGATAGAGGATAGGATAGGATAGAGGATAGGATAGGATACAGGATAGGATAGGATAGGATACAGGATAGGATAGGATAGAGGATAGGATAGGATAGAGGATGGGATAGGATAGAAAATAGGATAGGAGACAGGATAGGATAGGATAGAGGATAGGATAGGATACAGGATAGGATAGGATAGAGGATAGGATAGGATACAGGATAGGATAGGATAGAGGATAGGATAGGACACAGGATACGATATTATAGGTGATAGGATAGGTTAGAGGATAGTATCGCATAGAGGATAGGATAGAGGATAGGATAGGATAGAGGATAGGATAGAGGATAGGATAGAGGATAGGATAGAGGATAGGATAGAGGATAGGATAGGATAGAGGATAGGATAGGATAGAGGATAGGATAGGATAGAGTATAGGATAGGATAGGATAGAGGACAGGACATTTGATTGGATAGGATAGAGAATAGGATACGCTACAGGATAGGATAGGTTTGGATAGAGAATAGGATGGGATAGAGGATAGGATAGGATAGAGGATAGGATAGGATAGGATAGAGGATAGGATAGGATAGAGGATAGGATAGGATAGAGGATAGGATAGGATAGATAATAGGATAGGATAGAGGATAGGATAGGATAGGGGATAGGATAGGATAGAGGATAGGATAGGATACAGGATAGGATAGGATAGAGGATAGGATAGGATAGAGGATAGGATAGGATAGAGGATAGGATAGGATAGAGGATAGGATAGGATAGAGGATAGGATAGGATAGAGAATAGGATAGGATAGAGGATAGGATAGAGGATAGGATAGAGGATAGGATAGAGGATAGGATAGGATAGAGGATAGGATAGGATAGAGGATAGGATAGGATAGAGGATAGGATAGAGGATAGGATAGGATAGAGGATAGGATAGGATAGAGGATAGGAGACGATAGAGGGTAGGATAGGGGATTGGATAGGATAGAGTACACGAGGCGATAGAGGATAGGATAGAGGATAAGATAGGATATATAATAGGATAGGGTAGAGGATAGGATAGGATAGAGGATAGGATAGGATACAGGATAGGATAGGATAGAGGATAGGATAGGATACAGGATAGGATAGGATAGAGGATAGGATAGGACACAGGATACGATATTATAGGTGATAGGATAGGTTAGAGGATAGTATCGCATAGAGGATAGGATAGAGGATAGGATAGGATAGAGGATAGGATAGAGGATAGGATAGAGGATAGGATAGAGGATAGGATAGAGGATAGGATAGGATAGAGGATAGGATAGGATAGAGGATAGGATAGGATAGAGTATAGGATAGGATAGGATAGAGGACAGGACATTTGATTGGATAGGATAGAGAATAGGATACGCTACAGGATAGGATAGGTTTGGATAGAGAATAGGATGGGATAGAGGATAGGATAGGATAGAGGATAGGATAGGATAGGATAGAGGATAGGATAGGATAGAGGATAGGATAGGATAGAGGATAGGATAGGATAGATAATAGGATAGGATAGAGGATAGGATAGGATAGGGGATAGGATAGGATAGAGGATAGGATAGGATACAGGATAGGATAGGATAGAGGATAGGATAGGATAGAGGATAGGATAGGATAGAGGATAGGATAGGATAGAGGATAGGATAGGATAGAGGATAGGATAGGATAGAGGATAGGATAGGATAGAGGATAGGATAGAGGATAGGATAGAGGATAGGATAGAGGATAGGATAGGATAGAGGATAGGATAGGATAGAGGATAGGATAGGATAGAGGATAGGATAGAGGATAGGATAGGATAGAGGATAGGATAGGATAGAGGATAGGAGACGATAGAGGGTAGGATAGGGGATTGGATAGGATAGAGTACACGAGGCGATAGAGGATAGGATAGAGGATAAGATAGGATATATAATAGGATAGGGTAGAGGATAGGATAGGATAGAGCATAGGATAGGATAGAGGATAGGATAGGATACAGGATAGGATAGGATAGAGGATAGGATAGAGGATAGGATAGGATAGAGGATAGGATAGGATAGAGGATGGGATAGGATAGAGGATAGTATAGGATAGCGGATAGGATAGGATAGATAATAGGATAGGATAGAGGATAGGATAGGATAGGATAGGGGATAGGATAGGATAGAGGATAGGATAGGATAGCGGATAGGATAGGATAGGATAGAGGATAGGATAGGATAGAGGATAGGATAGGATAGAGGATAGGATAGGATAGAGGATAGGATAGGATAGAGTATAGGATAGGATAGGATAGAGGACATGATATTTGATTGGATACGATAGAGAATAGGATACGCTACAGGATAGGGTAGGATTGGATAGAGAATAGGATGGGATAGAGGATAGGATAGGATAGAGGATAGGATAGGATAGGATAGAGGATAGGATAGGATAGAGGATAGGATAGGATACAGGATAGGATAGGATAGAGGATAGGATAGGATAGAGGATGGGATAGGATAGAAAATAGGATAGGATACAGGATAGGATAGGATAGAGGATAGGATAGGATACAGGATAGGATAGGATAGAGGATAGGATAGGATACAGGATAGGATAGGATAGAGGATAGGATAGGACACGGGATACGATATTATAGGTGATAGGATAGGATAGAGGATAGTATCGCATAGAGGATAGGATAGGGGATTGGATAGGATAGAGGATAGGAGACGATAGAGGGTAGGATAGGGGATTCGATAGGATAGAGGATAGGATAGGATAGACGATAGGATAGAGGATAGGATAGAGGATAGGATAGAGGATAGGATAGGATAGAGGATAGGATAGGATAGAGGATAGGATAGGATAGAGTATAGGATAGGATAGGATAGAGGACAGGACATTTGATTGGATAGGATAGAGAATAGGATACGCTACAGGATAGGGTAGGATTGGATAGAGAATAGGATGGGATAGAGGATAGGATAGGATAGAGGATAGGATAGGATAGGATAGAGGATAGGATAGGATAGAGGATAGGATAGGATAGATAATAGGATAGGATAGAGGATAGGATAGGATAGGGGATAGGATAGGATAGAGGATAGGATAGGATAGCGGATAGGATAGGATAGGATAGGATAGGATACAGGATAGGATAGGATAGAGGATAGGATAGGATAGAGGATGGGATAGGATAGAAAATAGGATAGGATACAGGATAGGATAGGATAGAGGATAGGATAGGATACAGGATAGGATAGGATAGAGGATAGGATAGGATACAGGATAGGATAGGATAGGACACAGGATACGATATTATAGGTGATAGGATAGGATAGAGGATAGTATCGCATAGAGGATAGGATAGGGGATTGGATAGGATAGAGGATAGGAGACGATAGAGGGTAGTATAGGGGATTCGATAGGATAGAGGATAGGATAGGATAGAGGATAGGATAGAGGATAGGATAGAGGATAAGATAGGATAGAGGATAGGATAGGATAGAGGATAGGATAGGATAGAGTATAGGATAGGATAGGATAGAGGACAGGACATTTGATTGGATAGGATAGAGAATAGGATACGCTACAGGATAGGGTAGGATTGGACAGAGAATAGGATGGGATAGAGGATAGGATAGGATAGAGGATAGGATAGGATAGGATAGAGGATAGGATAGGATAGAGGATAGGATAGGATAGATAATAGGATAGGATAGAGGATAGGATAGGATAGGGGATAGGATAGGATAGAGGATAGGATAGGATAGCGGATAGGATAGGATAGGATAGGATAGGATACAGGATAGGATAGGATAGAGGATAGGATAGGATAGAGGATAGGATAGGATACAGGATAGGATAGGATACAGGATAGGATAGGATAGAGGATAGGATAGGATAGAGGATAGGATAGGATAGAGTATAGGATAGGATAGGATAGAGGACAGGACATTTGATTGGATAGGATAGAGAATAGGATACGCTACAGGATAGGATAGGATTGGATAGAGAATAGGATGGGATAGAGGATAGGATAGGATAGAGGATAGGATAGAATAGGATAGAGGATAGGATAGGATAGAGGATAGGATAGGATACAGGATAGGATAGGATAGGATACAGGATAGGATAGGATAGAGGATAGGATAGGATAGAGGATGGGATAGGATAGAAAATAGGATAGGAGACAGGATAGGATAGGATAGAGGATAGGATAGGATACAGGATAGGATAGGATAGAGGATAGGATAGGATACAGGATAGGATAGGATAGAGGATAGGATAGGACACAGGATACGATATTATAGGTGATAGGATAGGTTAGAGGATAGTATCGCATAGAGGATAGGATAGGATAGAGGATAGGATAGAGGATAGGATAGAGGATAGGATAGAGGATAGGATAGGATAGAGGATAGGATAGGATAGAGGATAGGATAGGATAGAGTATAGGATAGGATAGGATAGAGGACAGGACATTTGATTGGATAGGATAGAGAATAGGATACGCTACAGGATAGGATAGGTTTGGATAGAGAATAGGATGGGATAGAGGATAGGATAGGATAGAGGATAGGATAGGATAGAGGATAGGATAGGATAGAGGATAGGATAGGATAGAGGATAGGATAGGATAGAGGATAGGATAGGATAGAGGATAGGATAGAGGATAGGATAGAGGATAGAATAGGATAGAGGATAGGATAGGATAGAGGATAGGATAGGATAGAGGATAGGATAGGATAGAGGATAGGATAGGATACAGGATAGGATAGGATAGAGGATAGGATAGGATACAGGATAGGATAGGATAGAGGATAGGATAGGACACGGGATACGATATTATAGGTGATAGGATAGGATAGAGGATAGTATCGCATAGAGGATAGGATAGGGGATTGGATAGGATAGAGGATAGGAGACGATAGAGGGTAGGATAGGGGATTCGATAGGATAGAGGATAGGATAGGATAGACGATAGGATAGAGGATAGGATAGAGGATAGGATAGAGGATAGGATAGGATAGAGGATAGGATAGGATAGAGGATAGGATAGGATAGAGTATAGGATAGGATAGGATAGAGGACAGGACATTTGATTGGATAGGATAGAGAATAGGATACGCTACAGGATAGGGTAGGATTGGATAGAGAATAGGATGGGATAGAGGATAGGATAGGATAGAGGATAGGATAGGATAGGATAGAGGATAGGATAGGATAGAGGATAGGATAGGATAGATAATAGGATAGGATAGAGGATAGGATAGGATAGGGGATAGGATAGGATAGAGGATAGGATAGGATAGCGGATAGGATAGGATAGGATAGGATAGGATACAGGATAGGATAGGATAGAGGATAGGATAGGATAGAGGATGGGATAGGATAGAAAATAGGATAGGATACAGGATAGGATAGGATAGAGGATAGGATAGGATACAGGATAGGATAGGATAGAGGATAGGATAGGATACAGGATAGGATAGGATAGGACACAGGATACGATATTATAGGTGATAGGATAGGATAGAGGATAGTATCGCATAGAGGATAGGATAGGGGATTGGATAGGATAGAGGATAGGAGACGATAGAGGGTAGTATAGGGGATTCGATAGGATAGAGGATAGGATAGGATAGAGGATAGGATAGAGGATAGGATAGAGGATAAGATAGGATAGAGGATAGGATAGGATAGAGGATAGGATAGGATAGAGTATAGGATAGGATAGGATAGAGGACAGGACATTTGATTGGATAGGATAGAGAATAGGATACGCTACAGGATAGGGTAGGATTGGACAGAGAATAGGATGGGATAGAGGATAGGATAGGATAGAGGATAGGATAGGATAGGATAGAGGATAGGATAGGATAGAGGATAGGATAGGATAGATAATAGGATAGGATAGAGGATAGGATAGGATAGGGGATAGGATAGGATAGAGGATAGGATAGGATAGCGGATAGGATAGGATAGGATAGGATAGGATACAGGATAGGATAGGATAGAGGATAGGATAGGATAGAGGATAGGATAGGATACAGGATAGGATAGGATACAGGATAGGATAGGATAGAGGATAGGATAGGATAGAGGATAGGATAGGATAGAGTATAGGATAGGATAGGATAGAGGACAGGACATTTGATTGGATAGGATAGAGAATAGGATACGCTACAGGATAGGATAGGATTGGATAGAGAATAGGATGGGATAGAGGATAGGATAGGATAGAGGATAGGATAGAATAGGATAGAGGATAGGATAGGATAGAGGATAGGATAGGATACAGGATAGGATAGGATAGGATACAGGATAGGATAGGATAGAGGATAGGATAGGATAGAGGATGGGATAGGATAGAAAATAGGATAGGAGACAGGATAGGATAGGATAGAGGATAGGATAGGATACAGGATAGGATAGGATAGAGGATAGGATAGGATACAGGATAGGATAGGATAGAGGATAGGATAGGACACAGGATACGATATTATAGGTGATAGGATAGGTTAGAGGATAGTATCGCATAGAGGATAGGATAGGATAGAGGATAGGATAGAGGATAGGATAGAGGATAGGATAGAGGATAGGATAGGATAGAGGATAGGATAGGATAGAGGATAGGATAGGATAGAGTATAGGATAGGATAGGATAGAGGACAGGACATTTGATTGGATAGGATAGAGAATAGGATACGCTACAGGATAGGATAGGTTTGGATAGAGAATAGGATGGGATAGAGGATAGGATAGGATAGAGGATAGGATAGGATAGAGGATAGGATAGGATAGAGGATAGGATAGGATAGAGGATAGGATAGGATAGAGGATAGGATAGGATAGAGGATAGGATAGAGGATAGGATAGAGGATAGAATAGGATAGAGGATAGGATAGGATAGAGGATAGGATAGGATAGAGGATAGGATAGGATAGAGGATAGGATAGAGGATAGGATAGGATAGAGGATAGGATAGGATAGAGGATAGGATAGGATAGAGGATAGGAGACGATAGAGGGTAGGGTAGGGGATTGGATAGGATAGAGTACACGAGGCGATAGAGGATAGGATAGAGGATAAGATAGGATATATAATAGGATAGGGTAGAGGATAGGATAGGATAGAGCATAGGATAGGATAGAGGATAGGATAGGATACAGGATAGGATAGGATAGAGGATAGGATAGAGGATAGGATAGGACAGAGGATAGGATAGGATAGAGGATGGGATAGGATAGAGGATAGTATAGGATAGCGGATAGGATAGGATAGATAATAGGATAGGATAGAGGATAGGATAGGATAGGATAGGGGATAGGATAGGATAGAGGATAGGATAGGATATCGGATAGGATAGGATAGGATAGAGGATAGGATAGGATAGAGGATAGGATAGGATAGAGGATAGGATAGGATACAGGATAGGATAGGATAGAGGCTAGGATAGGATAGAGGATGGGATAGGATAGAAAATAGGATAGGATAGGATAGAGGATAGGATAGGATACAGGATAGGATAGGATAGAGGATAGGATAGGATACAGGATAGGATAGGATAGAGGATAGGATAGGACACGGGATACGATATTATAGGTGATAGGATAGGATAGAGGATAGTATGGCATAGAGGATAGGATAGGGGATTGGATAGGATAGAGGATAGGAGACGATAGAGGGTTGGATAGGGGATTCGATAGGATAGAGGATAGGATAGGATAGAGGATAGGATAGAGGATAGGATAGAGGATAGGATAGAGGATAGGATAGGATAGAGGATAGGATAGGATAGAGGATAGGATAGGATAGAGTATAGGATAGGATAGGATAGAGGACAGGACATTTGATTGGATAGGATAGAGAATAGGATTCGCTACAGGATAGGGTAGGATTGGATAGAGAATAGGATGGGATAGAGGATAGGATAGGATAGAGGATAGGATAGGATAGGATAGAGGATAGGATAGGATAGAGGATAGGATAGGATAGATAATAGGATAGGATAGAGGATAGGATAGGATAGGATAGAGGACAGGACATTTGATTGGATAGGATAGAGAATAGGATTCGCTACAGGATAGGGTAGGATTGGATAGAGAATAGGATGGGATAGAGGATAGGATAGGATAGAGGATAGGATAGGATAGGATATAGGATAGGATAGGATAGAGGATAGGATAGGATAGATAATAGGATAGGATAGAGGATAGGATAGGATAGGGGATAGGATAGGATAGAGGATAGGATAGGATAGCGGATAGGATAGGATAGGATAGGATAGGATACAGGATAGGATAGGATAGAGGATAGGATAGGATAGAGGATAGGATAGGATACAGGATAGGATAGGATAGAGGATAGGATAGGATAGAGGATAGGATAGGATAGAGGATAGGATAGAGGATAGGATAGTATAGAGGATAGGATAGGATAGAGGATGGGATAGGATAGAGGATAGTATAGGATAGCGGATAGGATAGGATAGATAATAGGATAGGATAGAGGATAGGATAGGATAGGATAGGGGATAGGATAGGATAGAGGATAGGATAGGATAGCGGATAGGATAGGATAGGATAGAGGATAGGATAGGATAGAGGATAGGATAGGATACAGGATAGGATAGGATAGAGGATAGGATAGGATAGAGGATGGGATAGGATAGAAAATAGGATAGGATACAGGATAGGATAGGATAGAGGATAGGATAGGATACAGGATAGGATAGTATAGAGGATCGGATAGGATACAGGATAGGATAGGATAGAGGATAGGATAGGACACAGGATACGATATTATAGGTGATAGGATAGGATAGAGGATAGTATCGCATAGAGGATAGGATAGGGGATTGGATAGGATAGAGGATAGGAGACGATAGAGGGTAGGATAGGGGATTCGATAGGATAGCGGATAGGATAGGATAGAGGATAGGATAGAGGATAGGATAGAGGATAGGATAGGATAGAGGATAGGATAGGATAGAGGATAGGATAGGATAGAGGATAGTATCGCATAGAGGATAGGATAGGGGATTGGATAGGATAGAGGATAGGATAGGATAGGGGATAGGATAGGATAGAGGATAGGATAGGATAGCGGATAGGATAGGATAGGATAGGATAGGATACAGGATAGGATAGGATAGAGGATAGGATAGGATAGAGGATGGGATAGGATAGAAAATAGGATAGGATACAGGATAGGATAGGATAGAGGATAGGATAGGATACAGGATAGGATAGGATAGAGGATAGGATAGGATACAGGATAGGATAGGATAGAGGATAGGATAGGACACAGGATACGATATTATAGGTGATAGGATAGGATAGAGGATAGTATCGCATAGAGGATAGGATAGGGGATTGGATAGGATAGAGGATAGGAGACGATAGAGGGTAGTATAGGGGATTCGATAGGATAGAGGATAGGATAGGATAGAGGATAGGATAGAGGATAGGATAGAGGATAAGATAGGATAGAGGATAGGATAGGATAGAGTATAGGATAGGATAGGATAGAGGATAGGAGACGATAGAGGGTTGGATAGGGGATTCGATAGGATAGAGGATAGGATAGGATAGAGGATAGGATAGAGGATAGGATAGAGGATAGGATAGAGGATAGGATAGGATAGAGGATAGGATAGGATAGAGGATAGGATAGGATAGAGTATAGGATAGGATAGGATAGAGGACAGGACATTTGATTGGATAGGATAGAGAATAGGATTCGCTACAGGATAGGGTAGGATTGGATAGAGAATAGGATGGGATAGAGGATAGGATAGGATAGAGGATAGGATAGGATAGGATAGAGGATAGGATAGGATAGAGGATAGGATAGGATAGATAATAGGATAGGATAGAGGATAGGATAGGATAGGATAGAGGACAGGACATTTGATTGGATAGGATAGAGAATAGGATTCGCTACAGGATAGGGTAGGATTGGATAGAGAATAGGATGGGATAGAGGATAGGATAGGATAGAGGATAGGATAGGATAGGATATAGGATAGGATAGGATAGAGGATAGGATAGGATAGATAATAGGATAGGATAGAGGATAGGATAGGATAGGGGATAGGATAGGATAGAGGATAGGATAGGATAGCGGATAGGATAGGATAGGATAGGATAGGATACAGGATAGGATAGGATAGAGGATAGGATAGGATAGAGGATAGGATAGGATACAGGATAGGATAGGATAGAGGATAGGATAGGATAGAGGATAGGATAGGATAGAGGATAGGATAGGATAGAGGATAGGATAGAGGATAGGATAGTATAGAGGATAGGATAGGATAGAGGATGGGATAGGATAGAGGATAGTATAGGATAGCGGATAGGATAGGATAGATAATAGGATAGGATAGAGGATAGGATAGGATAGGATAGGGGATAGGATAGGATAGAGGATAGGATAGGATAGCGGATAGGATAGGATAGGATAGAGGATAGGATAGGATAGAGGATAGGATAGGATACAGGATAGGATAGGATAGAGGATAGGATAGGATAGAGGATGGGATAGGATAGAAAATAGGATAGGATACAGGATAGGATAGGATAGAGGATAGGATAGGATACAGGATAGGATAGTATAGAGGATCGGATAGGATACAGGATAGGATAGGATAGAGGATAGGATAGGACACAGGATACGATATTATAGGTGATAGGATAGGATAGAGGATAGTATCGCATAGAGGATAGGATAGGGGATTGGATAGGATAGAGGATAGGAGACGATAGAGGGTAGGATAGGGGATTCGATAGGATAGCGGATAGGATAGGATAGAGGATAGGATAGAGGATAGGATAGAGGATAGGATAGGATAGAGGATAGGATAGGATAGAGGATAGGATAGGATAGAGGATAGTATCGCATAGAGGATAGGATAGGGGATTGGATAGGATAGAGGATAGGATAGGATAGGGGATAGGATAGGATAGAGGATAGGATAGGATAGCGGATAGGATAGGATAGGATAGGATAGGATACAGGATAGGATAGGATAGAGGATAGGATAGGATAGAGGATGGGATAGGATAGAAAATAGGATAGGATACAGGATAGGATAGGATAGAGGATAGGATAGGATACAGGATAGGATAGGATAGAGGATAGGATAGGATACAGGATAGGATAGGATAGAGGATAGGATAGGACACAGGATACGATATTATAGGTGATAGGATAGGATAGAGGATAGTATCGCATAGAGGATAGGATAGGGGATTGGATAGGATAGAGGATAGGAGACGATAGAGGGTAGTATAGGGGATTCGATAGGATAGAGGATAGGATAGGATAGAGGATAGGATAGAGGATAGGATAGAGGATAAGATAGGATAGAGGATAGGATAGGATAGAGGATAGGATAGGATAGAGTATAGGATAGGATAGGATAGAGGACAGGACATTTGATTGGATAGGATAGAGAATAGGATACGCTACCGGATAGGGTAGGATTGGATAGAGAATAGGATGGGATAGAGGATAGGATAGGATAGAGGATAGGATAGGATAGGATAGAGGATAGGATAGGATAGAGGATAGGATAGGATAGATAATAGGATAGGATAGAGGATAGGATAGGATAGGGGATAGGATAGGATAGAGGATAGGATAGGATAGCGGATAGGATAGGATAGGATAGGATACAGGATAGGATAGGATAGAGGATAGGATAGGATAGAGGATAGGATAGGATACAGGATAGGATAGGATACAGGATAGGATAGGATAGAGGATAGGATAGGATAGAGGATAGGATAGGATAGAGGATAGGATAGGATAGAGTATAGGATAGGATAGGATAGAGGACAGGACATTTGATTGGATAGGATAGAGAATAGGATACGCTACAGGATAGGATAGGATTGGATAGAGAATAGGATGGGATAGAGGATAGGATAGGATAGAGGATAGGATAGAATAGGATAGAGGATAGGATAGGATAGAGTATAGGATAGGATACAGGATAGGATAGGATAGGATACAGGATAGGATAGGATAGAGGATAGGATAGGATAGAGGATGGGATAGGATAGAAAATAGGATAGGAGACAGGATAGGATAGGATAGAGGATAGGATAGGATACAGGATAGGATAGGATAGAGGATAGGATAGGATACAGGATAGGATAGGATAGAGGATAGGATAGGACACAGGATACGAATTTATAGGTGATAGGATAGGTTAGAGGAAAGTATCGCATAGAGGATAGGATAGAGGATAGGATAGGATAGAGGATAGGATAGAGGATAGGATAGAGGATAGGATAGAGGATAGGATAGAGGATAGGATAGGATAGAGGATAGGATAGGATAGAGGATAGGATAGGATAGAGGATAGGATAGGATAGAGGATAGGATAGGATAGAGTATAGGATAGGATAGGATAGAGGACAGGACATTTGATTGGATAGGATAGAGAATAGGATACGCTACAGGATAGGATAGGTTTGGATAGAGAATAGGATGGGATAGAGGATAGGATAGGATAGAGGATAGGAAAGGATAGGATAGAGGATAGGATAGGATAGAGGATAGGATAGGATAGAGGATAGGATAGGATAGATAATAGGATAGGATAGAGGATAGGATAGGATAGGGGATAGGATAGGATAGAGGATAGGATAGGATACAGGATAGGATAGGATAGAGGATAGGATAGGATAGAGGATAGGATAGGATAGAGGATAGGATAGGATAGAGGATAGGATAGGATAGAGGATAGGATAGGATAGAGGATAGGATAGGATAGAGGATAGGATAGAGGATAGGATAGAGGATAGAATAGGATAGAGGATAGGATAGGATAGAGGATAGGATAGGATAGAGGATAGGATAGGATAGAGGATAGGATAGAGGATAGGATAGGATAGAGGATAGGATAGGATAGAGGATGGGATAGGATAGAGGATAGTATAGGATAGCGGATAGGATAGGATAGATAATAGGATAGGATAGCGGATAGGATAGGATACAGGATAGGATAGGATAGAGGATAGGATAGGATATAGAATAGGATAGGATAGACGATAGGATAGGATAGGATAGGGGATAGGATAGGATAGAGGATAGGATAGGATAGAGGATAGGATAGAGGATAGGATAGAGGATAGGATAGGATAGAGGATAGGATAGGATAGAGTATAGGATAGGATAGGATAGAGGACAGGACATTTGATTGGATAGGATAGATAATAGGATACGCTACAGGATACGATAGGATTGGATAGAGAATAGGATGGGATAGAGGATAGGATAGGATAGAGGATAGGATAGGATAGGATAGAGGATAGGATAGGATAGAGGATAGGATAGGATAGATAATAGGATAGGATAGAGGATAGGATAGGATAGGGGATAGGATAGGATAGAGGATAGGATAGGATAGCGGATAGGATAGGATAGGATAGGATAGGATACAGGATAGGATAGGATAGAGGATAGGATAGGATAGAGGATAGGATAGGATACAGGATAGGATAGGATAGAGGATAGGATAGGATAGAGGATAGGATAGGATAGAGGATAGGATAGGATAGAGGATAGAGGATAGGATAGGATACAGGATAGGAGAGGATAGAGGATAGGATAGGATAGAGGATAGGATAGGATAGAGGATAGGATAGGATAGAGGATGGGATAGGATAGAAAATAGGATAGGATACAGGATACGATAGGATAGAGGATAGGATAGGATACAGGATAGGATAGGATAGAGGATAGGATAGGATAGAGGATAGGATAGGATAGAGGATAGGATAGGATAGAGGATAGGATAGGATACAGGATAGGATAGGATAGAGGATATGATAGGATAGAGGATAGGATAGGATATGATAGAGGATAGGATAGGATAGAGGATATGATAGGATAGAGGATAGGATATGATAGAGGATAGGATAGGGTAGAGGATAGGATAGGATAGAGGATAGGATAGGATACAGGATAGGAGAGGATAGAGGATAGGATAGGATAGAGGATAGGATAGGATACAGGATAGGATATGATAGAGGAGAGGATAGGATAGAGGATAGGATAGGATATTATAGAGGATAGGATAGGATAGAGGATCGGATAGGATACAGGATAGGATAGGATAGAGGATAGGATAGGATAGAGGATAGGAGAGGATAGAGGATAGGATAGAATAGAGGATAGGATAGGATAGAGGATAGGATAGGATAGAGGATAGGATAGGATAGAGGATAGGATAGGATAGAGGATAGGATAGGATAGAGGATAGGATAGGATAGAGGATAGGATAGGATACAGGATAGGATAGGATAGAGGATAGGATAGGATAGAGGATAGGATAGGATATGATAGAGGATAGGATAGGATAGAGGATATGATAGGATAGAGGATAGGATATGATAGAGGATAGGATAGGGTAGAGGATAGGATAGGATAGAGGATAGGATAGGATACAGGATAGGAGAGGATAGAGGATAGGATATGATAGAGGATAGGATAGGGTAGAGGATAGGATAGGATAGAGGATAGGATAGGATACAGGATAGGAGAGGATAGAGGATAGGATAGGATAGAGGATAGGATAGGATACAGGATAGGATATGATAGAGGAGAGGATAGGATAGAGGATAGGATAGGATATTATAGAGGATAGGATAGGATAGAGGATCGGATAGGATACAGGATAGGATAGGATAGAGGATAGGATAGGATAGAGGATAGGAGAGGATAGAGGATAGGATAGAATAGAGGATAGGATAGGATAGATGATAGGATAGGATAGAGGATAGGATAGGATAGAGGATAGGATAGAATAGAGGATAGGATAGAGGATAGGATAGAGGATAGGATAGAGGATAGGATAGGATAGAGGATAGGATAGGATAGAGGATAGGATAGGATAGAGGATAGGATAGGATAGAGTATAGGATAGGATAGGATAGAGGACAGGACATTTGATTGGATAGGATAGATAATAGGATACGCTACAGGATAGGATAGGATTGGATAGAGAATAGGATGGGATAGAGGATAGGATAGGATAGAGGATAGGATAGGATAGGATAGAGGATAGGATAGGATAGAGGATAGGATAGGATAGATAATAGGATAGGATAGAGGATAGGATAGGATAGGGGATAGGATAGGATAGAGGATAGGATAGGATAGCGGATAGGATAGGATAGGATAGGATAGGATACAGGATAGGATAGGATAGAGGATAGGATAGGATAGAGGATAGGATAGGATACAGGATAGGATAGGATAGAGGATAGGATAGGATAGAGGATAGGATAGGATAGAGGATAGGATAGGATAGAGGATAGAGGATAGGATAGGATACAGGATAGGAGAGGATAGAGGATAGGATAGGATAGAGGATAGGATAGGATAGAGGATAGGATAGGATAGAGGATGGGATAGGATAGAAAATAGGATAGGATACAGGATAGGATAGGATAGAGGATAGGATAGGATACAGGATAGGATAGGATAGAGGATAGGATAGGATAGAGGATAGGATAGGATAGAGGATAGGATAGGATAGAGGATAGGATAGGATACAGGATAGGATAGGATAGAGGATATGATAGGATAGAGGATAGGATAGGATATGATAGAGGATAGGATAGGATAGAGGATATGATAGGATAGAGGATAGGATATGATAGAGGATAGGATAGGGTAGAGGATAGGATAGGATAGAGGATAGGATAGGATACAGGATAGGAGAGGATAGAGGATAGGATAGGATAGAGGATAGGATAGGATACAGGATAGGATATGATAGAGGAGAGGATAGGATAGAGGATAGGATAGGATATTATAGAGGATAGGATAGGATAGAGGATCGGATAGGATACAGGGTAGGATAGGATAGAGGATAGGATAGGATAGAGGATAGGAGAGGATAGAGGATAGGATAGAATAGAGGATAGGATAGGATAGAGGATAGGATAGGATAGAGG
This sequence comes from Halictus rubicundus, assembly GCF_050948215.1. Lineage (NCBI taxonomy): Eukaryota > Metazoa > Arthropoda > Insecta > Hymenoptera > Halictidae > Halictus > Halictus rubicundus. Next base: position 2,000,375 of record NW_027488571.1, read on the forward strand.
ATAGGATAGGATAGAGGATAGGATAGGATAGAGGATAGGATAGGATAGAGGATAGGATAGGATAGAGGATAGGATAGGACACAGGATACGATATTATAGGTGATAGGATAGGATAGAGGATAGTATCGCATAGAGGATAGGATAGGGGATTGGATATGATAGAGGATAGGATAGGATAGAGGATGGGATAGGATAGAGGATAGTATAGGATAGCGGATAGGATAGGATAGATAATAGGATAGGATAGCGGATAGGATAGGATACAGGATAGGATAGGATAGAGGATAGGATAGGATATAGAATAGGATAGGATAGACGATAGGATAGGATAGGATAGGGGATAGGATAGGATAGAGGATAGGATAGGATAGAGGATAGGATAGAGGATAGGATAGAGGATAGGATAGGATAGAGGATAGGATAGGATAGAGGATAGGATAGGATAGAGTATAGGATAGGATAGGATAGAGGACAGGACATTTGATTGGATAGGATAGATAATAGGATACGATACGGGATACGATAGGATTGGATAGAGAATAGGATGGGATAGAGGATAGGATAGGATAGGATAGAGGATAGGATAGGATAGAGGATAGAGGATAGGATAGGATACAGGATAGGAGAGGATAGAGGATAGGATAGGATAGAGGATAGGATAGGATAGAGGATAGGATAGGATAGAGGATGGGATAGGATAGAAAATAGGATAGGATACAGGATAGGATAGGATAGAGGATAGGATAGGATACAGGATAGGATAGGATAGAGGATAGGATAGGATAGAGGATAGGATAGGATAGAGGATAGGATAGGATAGAGGATAGGATAGGATACAGGATAGGATAGGATAGAGGATATGATAGGATAGAGGATAGGATAGGATATGATAGAGGATAGGATAGGATAGAGGATATGATAGGATAGAGGATAGGATATGATAGAGGATAGGATAGGGTAGAGGATAGGATAGGATAGAGGATAGGATAGGATACAGGATAGGAGAGGATAGAGGATAGGATAGGATAGAGGATAGGATAGGATACAGGATAGGATATGATAGAGGAGAGGATAGGATAGAGGATAGGATAGGATATTATAGAGGATAGGATAGGATAGAGGATCGGATAGGATACAGGATAGGATAGGATAGAGGATAGGATAGGATAGAGGATAGGAGAGGATAGAGGATAGGATAGAATAGAGGATAGGATAGGATAGAGGATAGGATAGGATAGAGGATAGGATAGGATAGAGGATAGGATAGGATAGAGGATAGGATAGGATAGAGGATAGGATAGGATAGAGGATAGGATAGGATACAGGATAGGATAGGATAGAGGATAGGATAGGATAGAGGATAGGATAGGATATGATAGAGGATAGGATAGGATAGAGGATATGATAGGATAGAGGATAGGATATGATAGAGGATAGGATAGGGTAGAGGATAGGATAGGATAGAGGATAGGATAGGATACAGGATAGGAGAGGATAGAGGATAGGATAGGATAGAGGATAGGATAGGATACAGGATAGGATATGATAGAGGAGAGGATAGGATAGAGTATAGGATAGGATATTATAGAGGATAGGATAGGATAGAGGATCGGATAGGATATAGGATAGGATAGGATAGAGGATAGGATAGGATAGAGGATAGGAGAGGATAGAGGATAGGATAGGATAGAGGATAGGATAGGATAGAGGATAGGATAGGATACAGGAAAGGATGGGATAGAGGATAGGATATGATAGAGGATAGGATAGGATATTATAGAGGATAGGATAGGATAGAGGATCGGATATGATACAGGATAGGATAGGATAGAGGATAGGATAGGATAGAGGAGAGGATAGGATAGGATAGAGGATAGGATAGGATAGAGGTTAGGATAGGATAGAGGATAGGATAGGATAGAGGATAGGATAGAATAGAGGATAGGATAGGATAGATGATAGGATAGGATAGAGGATAGGATAGGATAGAGGATAGGATAGGATAGAGGATAGGATAGGATAGAGGATAGGATAGGATAGAGGATAGGATAGGACACAGGATACGATATTATAGGTGATAGGATAGGATAGAGGATAGTATCGCATAGAGGATAGGATAGGGGATTGGATATGATAGAGGATAGGATAGGATAGAGGATGGGATAGGATAGAGGATAGGATAGGATACAGGATAGGATAGGATAGAGGATAGGATAGGATAGAGGATAGGATAGGATAGAGGATAGGATAGGATAGAGGATAGGATAGGATACAGGATAGGATAGGATAGAGGATAGGATAGGATAGAGGATAGGATAGGATATGATAGAGGATAGGATAGGATAGAGGATATGATAGGATAGAGGATAGGATATGATAGAGGATAGGATAGGGTAGAGGATAGGATAGGATAGAGGATAGGATAGGATACAGGATAGGAGAGGATAGAGGATAGGATAGGATAGAGGATAGGATAAGATACAGGATAGGATATGATAGAGGAGAGGATAGGATAGAGGATAGGATAGGATATTATAGAGGATAGGATAGGATAGAGGATCGGATAGGATACAGGATAGGATAGGATAGAGGATAGGATAGGATAGAGGATAGGAGAGGTTAGAGGATAGGATAGAATAGAGGATAGGATAGGATAGATGATAGGATAGGATAGAGGATAGGATAGGATAGAGGATAGGATAGAATAGAGGATAGGATAGAGGATAGGATAGAGGATAGGATAGAGGATAGGATAGGATAGAGGATAGGATAGGATAGAGGATAGGATAGGATAGAGGATAGGATAGGATAGAGTATAGGATAGGATAGGATAGAGGACAGGACATTTGATTGGATAGGATAGATAATAGGATACGCTACAGGATAGGATAGGATTGGATAGAGAATAGGATGGGATAGAGGATAGGATAGGATAGAGGATAGGATAGGATAGGATAGAGGATAGGATAGGATAGAGGATAGGATAGGGTAGATAATAGGATAGGATAGAGGATAGGATAGGATAGGGGATAGGATAGGATAGAGGATAGGATAGGATAGCGGATAGGATAGGATAGGATAGGATAGGATACAGGATAGGATAGGATAGAGGATAGGATAGGATAGAGGATAGGATAGGATAGAGGATAGGATAGGATAGAGGATAGGATAGGATAGAGGATAGGATAGGATACAGGATAGGATAGGATAGAGGATAGGATAGGATAGAGGATAGGATAGGATAGAGGATAGGATAGGATAGAGTATAGGATAGGATAGGATAGAGGACAGGACATTTGATTGGATAGGATAGATAATAGGATACGCTACAGGATAGGATAGGATTGGATAGAGAATAGGATGGGATAGAGGATAGGATAGGATAGAGGATAGGATAGGATAGGATAGAGGATAGGATAGGATAGAGGATAGGATAGGGTAGATAATAGGATAGGATAGAGGATAGGATAGGATAGGGGATAGGATAGGATAGAGGATAGGATAGGATAGCGGATAGGATAGGATAGGATAGGATAGGATACAGGATAGGATAGGATAGAGGATAGGATAGGATAGAGGATAGGATAGGATAGAGGATAGGATAGGATAGAGGATAGGATAGGATAGAGGATAGGATAGGATACAGGATAGGATAGGATAGAGGATATGATAGGATAGAGGATAGAGGATGGGATAGGATACAGGATAGGAGAGGATAGAGGATATGATAGGATAGAGGATAGGATATGATAGAGGATAGGATAGGGTAGAGGATAGGATAGGATAGAGGATAGGATAGGATACAGGATAGGAGAGGATAGAGGATAGGATAGGATAGAGGATAGGATAGGATACAGGATAGGATATGATAGAGGAGAGGATAGGATACAGGATAGGATAGGATAGAGGATAGGATAGGACACAGGATAGGATAGGATAGAGAATAGGATAGGATAGAGGATAGGATAGGATAGAGGATAGGATAGGATAGAGGATAGGATAGGATACAGGATAGGATAGGATAGAGGATAGGATAGGATAGAGGATAGGATAGGATATGATAGAGGATAGGATAGGATAGAGGATATGATAGGATAGAGGATAGGATATGATAGAGGATAGGATAGGGTAGAGGATAGGATAGGATAGAGGATAGGATAGGATACAGGATAGGAGAGGATAGAGGATAGGATAGGATAGAGGATAGGATAGGATACAGGATAGGATATGATAGAGGAGAGGATAGGATAGAGTATAGGATAGGATATTATAGAGGATAGGATAGGATAGAGGATCGGATAGGATATAGGATAGGATAGGATAGAGGATAGGATAGGATAGAGGATAGGAGAGGATAGAGGATAGGATAGGATAGAGGATAGGATAGGATAGAGGATAGGATAGGATACAGGAAAGGATGGGATAGAGGATAGGATATGATAGAGGATAGGATAGGATATTATAGAGGATAGGATAGGATAGAGGATCGGATATGATACAGGATAGGATAGGATAGAGGATAGGATAGGATAGAGGAGAGGATAGGATAGGATAGAGGATAGGATAGGATAGAGGATAGGATAGGATAGAGGATAGGATAGGATAGAGGATAGGATAGGATAGAGGATAGGATAGGATAGAGGATAGGATAGGATAGAGGATAGAGGATAGAGGATAGGATAGGATACAGGATAGGATAGGATAGAGGATAGGATAGGATAGAGGATAGGATAGGATAGAGGATAGGATAGGATAGAGGATGGGATAGGATAGAGGATAGTATAGGATAGCGGATAGGATAGGACACAGAATACGATATTATAGGTGATAGGATAGGATAGAGGATAGTATCGCATAGAGGATAGGATAGGGGATTGGATAGGATAGAGGATAGGAGACGATAGAGGGTAGGATAGGGGATTGGATAGGATAGAGTACACGAGGCGATAGAGGATAGGATAGAGGATAGGATAGGATATATAATAGGATAGGGTAGAGGATAGGATAGGATAGAGCATAGGATAGGATAGAGGATAGGATAGGATACAGGATAGGATAGGATAGAGGATAGGATAGGATAGATCATAGGATAGGATATGATAGAGGATAGGATAGGATAGAGGATAGGATAGGATAGAGGATAGGATAGGATATAGAATATTATAGGATAGAGGATAGGATAGGATAGAGCATAGGATAGGATAGAGGATAGGATAGGATAAAGGATAGGATAGGATAGAGGATAGGATAGGATAGAGGATAGGATAGGATAGAGGATAGGATAGGATAGAGGATAGGATAGGATAGAGGATAGAGGATAGAGGATAGAGGATAGGATAGGACACAGGATAGGATAGGATAGAGGATAGGATAGGATAGAGGATAGGATAGGATAGAGGATAGGATAGGATAGAGGATGGGATAGGATAGAGGATAGTATAGGATAGCGGATAGGATAGGATAGATAATAGGATAGGATAGAGGATAGGATAGGATAGGATAGGGGATAGGATAGGATAGAGGATAGGATAGGATAGCGGATAGGATAGGATAGGATAGGATACAGGATAGGATAGGATAGAGGATAGGATAGGATAGAGGATAGGATAGGATAGAGGATAGGATAGGATACAGGATAGGATAGGATAGATGATAGGATAGGATGGAGGATGGGATAGGATAGAAAATAGGATAGGATACAGGATAGGATAGGATAGAGGATAGGATAGGATACAGGATAGGATAGGATAGAGGATAGGATAGGATACAGGATAGGATAGGATAGAGGATAGGATAGGACACAGGATACGATATTATAGGTGATAGGATAGGATAGAGGATGGTATCGCATAGAGGATATGATAGGGGATTGGATAGGATAGAGGATAGGAGACGATAGAGGGTAGGATAGGGGATTCGATAGGATAGAGGATAGGATAGGATAGAGGATAGGATAGAGGATAGGATAGAGGATAGGATAGGATAGAGGATAGGATAGGATAGAGGATAGGATAGGATAGAGTATAGGATAGGATAGGATGGAGGACAGGACATAGGATTGGATAAGATAGAGAATAGGATACGCTACAGGATAGGATAGGATTGGATAGAGAATAGGATGGGATAGAGGATAGGATAGGATAGATCATAGGATGGGATATGATAGAGGATAGGATAGGATAGAGGATCGGATAGGATGCAGAATAGGATAGGATAGAGGATATGATAGGATAGAGGATTGGATAGGACACAGGATAGGATAGGATAGAGGATAGGATAGGATACAGGATAGGATAGGATACAGGATAGGATAGGATAGAGGATAGGATAGGATAGAGGATAGGATAGGATACAGGATAGGATAGGATAGAGGATAGGATAGGATAGAGGATAGGATAGGATAGAGGATAGGATAGGATAGAGGATAGAGGATAGGATAGGATACAGGATAGGATAGGATAGAGGATAGGATAGGATAGAGGATAGGATAGGATAGAGGATAGGATAGGATAGAGGATGGGATAGGATAGAGGATAGTATAGGATAGCGGATAGGATAGGATAGATAATAGGATAGGATAGAGGATAGGATAGGATAGGATAGGGGATAGGATAGGATAGAGGATAGGATAGGATAGCGGATAGGATAGGATAGGATAGGATACAGGATAGGATAGGATAGAGGATAGGATAGGATAGAGGATAGGATAGGATAGAGGATAGGATAGGATACAGGATAGGATAGGATAGAGGATAGGATAGGATAGAGGATGGGATAGGATAGAAAATAGGATATGATACAGGATAGGATAGGATAGAGGATAGGATAGGATACAGGATAGGATAGGATAGAGGATAGGATAGGATAGAGGATAGGATAGGATAGAGGATAGGATAGGATAGAGGATAGGATAGGATACAGGATATGATAGGATAGAGGATAGGATAGGATAGAGGATAGGATAGGGTAGAGGATAGGATAGGATAGAGGATAGGATAGGATAGAGGATAGGATAGGATAGAGGATAGGATAGGATAGAGGATAGGATAGGATAGAGGATAGGATAAATGACAGGATAGGATAGGATAGAGGATAGGATAGGATAGAGGATAGGATAGGATATCATAGAGCATAGGATAGGATAGAGGATATGATAGGATAGAGGATAGGATAGGATAGAGGATAGGATAGGGTAGAGGATAGGATAGGATAGAGGATAGGATAGGATACAGGATAGGAGAGGATAGAGGATAGGATAGGATAGAGGATAGGATAGGATAGAGGAGAGGATAGGATAGAGGATAGGATAGGATATTATAGAGGATAGGATAGGATAGATGATCGGATAGGATACAGGATAGGATAGGATAGAGGATAGGATAGGATAGAGGATAGGAGAGGATAGAGGATAGGATAGGATAGAGGATAGGATGGGATACAGGATTCGATAGGATAGATGATAGGATAGGATAGAGGATAGGATAGGATAGAGGATAGGATAGGATATAGAATAGGATAGGATAGAGGATAGGATAGGATAGAGGATAGGATAGGATACAGGATAGGATAGGATAGAGGATAGGATAGGATAGAGGATAGGAGAGGATAGAGGATAGGATAGGATAGAGGATAGGATAGGATACAGGATAGGATAGGATAGATGATAGGATAGGATAGAGGATAGGATAGGATAGAGGATAGGATAGGATACAGAATAGGATAGGATAGAGGATAGGATAGGATAGAGGATAGGATAGGATACAGGATAGGATAGGATAGAGGAGAGGATAGGATAGAGGATAGGATAGGATATTATAGAGGATAGGATAGGATAGAGGATCGGATAGGATACAGGATAGGATAGGATAGAGGATAGGATAGGATAGAGGATAGGAGAGGATAGAGGATAGGATAGGATAGAGGATAGGATAGGATACAGGATAGGATAGGATAGATGATAGGATAGGATAGAGGATAGGATAGGATAGAGGACAGGACATTTGATTGGATAGGATAGATAATAGGATACGCTACAGGATAGGATAGGATTGGATAGAGAATAGGATGGGATAGAGGATAGGATAGGATAGAGGATAGGATAGGATAGGATAGAGGATAGGATAGGATAGAGGATAGGATAGGGTAGATAATAGGATAGGATAGAGGATAGGATAGGATAGGGGATAGGATAGGATAGAGGATAGGATAGGATAGCGGATAGGATAGGATAGGATAGGATAGGATACAGGATAGGATAGGATAGAGGATAGGATAGGATAGAGGATAGGATAGGATAGAGGATAGGATAGGATAGAGGATAGGATAGGATAGAGGATAGGATAGGATACAGGATAGGATAGGATAGAGGATATGATAGGATAGAGGATAGAGGATGGGATAGGATACAGGATAGGAGAGGATAGAGGATATGATAGGATAGAGGATAGGATATGATAGAGGATAGGATAGGGTAGAGGATAGGATAGGATAGAGGATAGGATAGGATACAGGATAGGAGAGGATAGAGGATAGGATAGGATAGAGGATAGGATAGGATACAGGATAGGATATGATAGAGGAGAGGATAGGATACAGGATAGGATAGGATAGAGGATAGGATAGGACACAGGATAGGATAGGATAGAGAATAGGATAGGATAGAGGATAGGATAGGATAGAGGATAGGATAGGATAGAGGATAGGATAGGATACAGGATAGGATAGGATAGAGGATAGGATAGGATAGAGGATAGGATAGGATATGATAGAGGATAGGATAGGATAGAGGATATGATAGGATAGAGGATAGGATATGATAGAGGATAGGATAGGGTAGAGGATAGGATAGGATAGAGGATAGGATAGGATACAGGATAGGAGAGGATAGAGGATAGGATAGGATAGAGGATAGGATAGGATACAGGATAGGATATGATAGAGGAGAGGATAGGATAGAGTATAGGATAGGATATTATAGAGGATAGGATAGGATAGAGGATCGGATAGGATATAGGATAGGATAGGATAGAGGATAGGATAGGATAGAGGATAGGAGAGGATAGAGGATAGGATAGGATAGAGGATAGGATAGGATAGAGGATAGGATAGGATACAGGAAAGGATGGGATAGAGGATAGGATATGATAGAGGATAGGATAGGATATTATAGAGGATAGGATAGGATAGAGGATCGGATATGATACAGGATAGGATAGGATAGAGGATAGGATAGGATAGAGGAGAGGATAGGATAGGATAGAGGATAGGATAGGATAGAGGATAGGATAGGATAGAGGATAGGATAGGATAGAGGATAGGATAGGATAGAGGATAGGATAGGATAGAGGATAGGATAGGATAGAGGATAGAGGATAGAGGATAGGATAGGATACAGGATAGGATAGGATAGAGGATAGGATAGGATAGAGGATAGGATAGGATAGAGGATAGGATAGGATAGAGGATGGGATAGGATAGAGGATAGTATAGGATAGCGGATAGGATAGGACACAGAATACGATATTATAGGTGATAGGATAGGATAGAGGATAGTATCGCATAGAGGATAGGATAGGGGATTGGATAGGATAGAGGATAGGAGACGATAGAGGGTAGGATAGGGGATTGGATAGGATAGAGTACACGAGGCGATAGAGGATAGGATAGAGGATAGGATAGGATATATAATAGGATAGGGTAGAGGATAGGATAGGATAGAGCATAGGATAGGATAGAGGATAGGATAGGATACAGGATAGGATAGGATAGAGGATAGGATAGGATAGATCATAGGATAGGATATGATAGAGGATAGGATAGGATAGAGGATAGGATAGGATAGAGGATAGGATAGGATATAGAATATTATAGGATAGAGGATAGGATAGGATAGAGCATAGGATAGGATAGAGGATAGGATAGGATAAAGGATAGGATAGGATAGAGGATAGGATAGGATAGAGGATAGGATAGGATAGAGGATAGGATAGGATAGAGGATAGGATAGGATAGAGGATAGAGGATAGAGGATAGAGGATAGGATAGGACACAGGATAGGATAGGATAGAGGATAGGATAGGATAGAGGATAGGATAGGATAGAGGATAGGATAGGATAGAGGATGGGATAGGATAGAGGATAGTATAGGATAGCGGATAGGATAGGATAGATAATAGGATAGGATAGAGGATAGGATAGGATAGGATAGGGGATAGGATAGGATAGAGGATAGGATAGGATAGCGGATAGGATAGGATAGGATAGGATACAGGATAGGATAGGATAGAGGATAGGATAGGATAGAGGATAGGATAGGATAGAGGATAGGATAGGATACAGGATAGGATAGGATAGATGATAGGATAGGATGGAGGATGGGATAGGATAGAAAATAGGATAGGATACAGGATAGGATAGGATAGAGGATAGGATAGGATACAGGATAGGATAGGATAGAGGATAGGATAGGATACAGGATAGGATAGGATAGAGGATAGGATAGGACACAGGATACGATATTATAGGTGATAGGATAGGATAGAGGATGGTATCGCATAGAGGATATGATAGGGGATTGGATAGGATAGAGGATAGGAGACGATAGAGGGTAGGATAGGGGATTCGATAGGATAGAGGATAGGATAGGATAGAGGATAGGATAGAGGATAGGATAGAGGATAGGATAGGATAGAGGATAGGATAGGATAGAGGATAGGATAGGATAGAGTATAGGATAGGATAGGATGGAGGACAGGACATAGGATTGGATAAGATAGAGAATAGGATACGCTACAGGATAGGATAGGATTGGATAGAGAATAGGATGGGATAGAGGATAGGATAGGATAGATCATAGGATGGGATATGATAGAGGATAGGATAGGATAGAGGATCGGATAGGATGCAGAATAGGATAGGATAGAGGATATGATAGGATAGAGGATTGGATAGGACACAGGATAGGATAGGATAGAGGATAGGATAGGATACAGGATAGGATAGGATACAGGATAGGATAGGATAGAGGATAGGATAGGATAGAGGATAGGATAGGATACAGGATAGGATAGGATAGAGGATAGGATAGGATAGAGGATAGGATAGGATAGAGGATAGGATAGGATAGAGGATAGAGGATAGGATAGGATACAGGATAGGATAGGATAGAGGATAGGATAGGATAGAGGATAGGATAGGATAGAGGATAGGATAGGATAGAGGATGGGATAGGATAGAGGATAGTATAGGATAGCGGATAGGATAGGATAGATAATAGGATAGGATAGAGGATAGGATAGGATAGGATAGGGGATAGGATAGGATAGAGGATAGGATAGGATAGCGGATAGGATAGGATAGGATAGGATACAGGATAGGATAGGATAGAGGATAGGATAGGATAGAGGATAGGATAGGATAGAGGATAGGATAGGATACAGGATAGGATAGGATAGAGGATAGGATAGGATAGAGGATGGGATAGGATAGAAAATAGGATATGATACAGGATAGGATAGGATAGAGGATAGGATAGGATACAGGATAGGATAGGATAGAGGATAGGATAGGATAGAGGATAGGATAGGATAGAGGATAGGATAGGATAGAGGATAGGATAGGATACAGGATATGATAGGATAGAGGATAGGATAGGATAGAGGATAGGATAGGGTAGAGGATAGGATAGGATAGAGGATAGGATAGGATAGAGGATAGGATAGGATAGAGGATAGGATAGGATAGAGGATAGGATAGGATAGAGGATAGGATAAATGACAGGATAGGATAGGATAGAGGATAGGATAGGATAGAGGATAGGATAGGATATCATAGAGCATAGGATAGGATAGAGGATATGATAGGATAGAGGATAGGATAGGATAGAGGATAGGATAGGGTAGAGGATAGGATAGGATAGAGGATAGGATAGGATACAGGATAGGAGAGGATAGAGGATAGGATAGGATAGAGGATAGGATAGGATAGAGGAGAGGATAGGATAGAGGATAGGATAGGATATTATAGAGGATAGGATAGGATAGATGATCGGATAGGATACAGGATAGGATAGGATAGAGGATAGGATAGGATAGAGGATAGGAGAGGATAGAGGATAGGATAGGATAGAGGATAGGATGGGATACAGGATTCGATAGGATAGATGATAGGATAGGATAGAGGATAGGATAGGATAGAGGATAGGATAGGATATAGAATAGGATAGGATAGAGGATAGGATAGGATAGAGGATAGGATAGGATACAGGATAGGATAGGATAGAGGATAGGATAGGATAGAGGATAGGAGAGGATAGAGGATAGGATAGGATAGAGGATAGGATAGGATACAGGATAGGATAGGATAGATGATAGGATAGGATAGAGGATAGGATAGGATAGAGGATAGGATAGGATACAGAATAGGATAGGATAGAGGATAGGATAGGATAGAGGATAGGATAGGATACAGGATAGGATAGGATAGAGGAGAGGATAGGATAGAGGATAGGATAGGATATTATAGAGGATAGGATAGGATAGAGGATCGGATAGGATACAGGATAGGATAGGATAGAGGATAGGATAGGATAGAGGATAGGAGAGGATAGAGGATAGGATAGGATAGAGGATAGGATAGGATACAGGATAGGATAGGATAGATGATAGGATAGGATAGAGGATAGGATAGGATAGAGGATAGGATAGGATATAGAATAGGATAGGATAGAGGATAGGATAGGATAGAGGATAGGATAGGATACAGGATAGGATAGGATAGAGGATAGGATAGGATAGAGGATCGGATAGGATACAGGATATGATAGGATAGAGGATAGGATAGGATAGAGGATAGGATAGGATACAGGATAGGATAGGATAGAGGATAGGATACAGGATAGGATAGGATAGAGGATAGGATAGGATAGCGGATAGGATAGGATAGGATAGGATACAGGATAGGATAGGATAGAGGATAGGATAGAATAGAGGATAGGATAGGATAGAGGATAGGATAGGATACAGGATAGGATAGGATAGAGGATAGGATAGGATAGAGGATGGGATAGGATAGAAAATAGGATAGGATACAGGATAGGATAGGATAGAGGATAGGATAGGATACAGGATAGGATAGGATAGAGGATAGGATAGGATACAGGATAGGATAGGATAGAGGATAGGATAGGACACAGGATACGATATTATAGGTGATAGGATAGGATAGAGGATAGTATCGCATAGAGGATAGGATAGGGGATTGGATAGGATAGAGGATAGGAGACGATAGAGGGTAGGATAGGGGATTCGATAGGATAGAGGATAGGATAGGATAGAGGATAGGATAGAGGATAGGATAGAGGATAGGATAGAGGATAGGATAGGATAGAGGATAGGATAGGATAGAGGATAGGATAGGATAGAGTATAGGATAGGATAGGATAGAGGACAGGACATAGGATTGGATAAGATAGAGAATAGGATACGCTACAGGATAGGATAGGATTGGATAGAGAATAGGATGGGATAGAGGATAGGATAGGATAGAGGATAGGATAGGATAGGATAGAGGATAGGATAGGATAGAGGATAGGATAGGATAGAGGATAGGATAGGATAGGGGATAGGATAGGATAGAGGATAGGATAGGATAGCGGATAGGATAGGATAGGATAGGATAGGATAGGATAGGATACAGGATAGGATAGGATAGAGGATAGGATAGGATAGAGGATAGGATAGGATACAGGATAGGATAGGATAGAGGATAGGATAGGATAGAGGATAGGATAGGATAGAGGATAGGATAGGATAGAGGATAGAGGATAGAGGATAGAGGATAGGATACAGGATAGGATAGGATAGAGGATAGGATAGGATAGAGGATAGGATAGGATAGAGGATAGGATAGGATAGAGGATGGGATAGGATAGAGGATAGTATAGGATAGCGGATAGGATAGGATAGAGGATAGGATAGGATAGAAAATAGGATAGGATACAGGATAGGATAGGATAGAGGATAGGATAGGATAGAGGATAGGATAGGATAGAGGATAGGATAGGATACAGGATAGGATAGGATAGAGGATAGGATAGGATAGAGGATAGGATAGGATAGAGGATAGGATAGGATATGATAGAGGATAGGATAGGATAGAGGATCGGAGAGGATACAGGATATGATAGGATAGAGGATAGGATAGGATAGAGGATAGGATAGGATAGAGGATAGGATAGGATAGAGGATAGGATAGGATAGAGGATAGGATAGGATAGAGGATAGGATAGGATAGAGGATAGGATAGGATAGAGGATGGGATAGGATAGAGGATAGTATAGGATAGCGGATAGGATAGGACACAGAATACGATATTATAGGTGATAGGATAGGATAGAGGATAGTATCGCATAGAGGATAGGATAGGGGATTGGATAGGATAGAGGATAGGAGACGATAGAGGGTAGGATAGGGGATTGGATAGGATAGAGTACACGAGGCGATAGAGGATAGGATAGAGGATAGGATAGGATATATAATAGGATAGGGTAGAGGATAGGATAGGATAGAGCATAGGATAGGATAGAGGATAGGATAGGATACAGGATAGGATAGGATAGAGGATAGGATAGGATAGATCATAGGATAGGATATGATAGAGGATAGGATAGGATAGAGGATAGGATAGGATAGAGGATAGGATAGGATATAGAATATTATAGGATAGAGGATAGGATAGGATAGAGCATAGGATAGGATAGAGGATAGGATAGGATAAAGGATAGGATAGGATAGAGGATAGGATAGGATAGAGGATAGGATAGGATAGAGGATAGGATAGGATAGAGGATAGGATAGGATAGAGGATAGAGGATAGAGGATAGAGGATAGGATAGGACACAGGATAGGATAGGATAGAGGATAGGATAGGATAGAGGATAGGATAGGATAGAGGATAGGATAGGATAGAGGATGGGATAGGATAGAGGATAGTATAGGATAGCGGATAGGATAGGATAGATAATAGGATAGGATAGAGGATAGGATAGGATAGGATAGGGGATAGGATAGGATAGAGGATAGGATAGGATAGCGGATAGGATAGGATAGGATAGGATACAGGATAGGATAGGATAGAGGATAGGATAGGATAGAGGATAGGATAGGATAGAGGATAGGATAGGATAGAGGATAGGATAGGATACAGGATAGGATAGGATAGATGATAGGATAGGATGGAGGATGGGATAGGATAGAAAATAGGATAGGATACAGGATAGGATAGGATAGAGGATAGGATAGGATACAGGATAGGATAGGATAGAGGATAGGATAGGATACAGGATAGGATAGGATAGAGGATAGGATAGGACACAGGATACGATATTATAGGTGATAGGATAGGATAGAGGATGGTATCGCATAGAGGATATGATAGGGGATTGGATAGGATAGAGGATAGGAGACGATAGAGGGTAGGATAGGGGATTCGATAGGATAGAGGATAGGATAGGATAGAGGATAGGATAGAGGATAGGATAGAGGATAGGATAGGATAGAGGATAGGATAGGATAGAGGATAGGATAGGATAGAGTATAGGATAGGATAGGATGGAGGACAGGACATAGGATTGGATAAGATAGAGAATAGGATACGCTACAGGATAGGATAGGATTGGATAGAGAATAGGATGGGATAGAGGATAGGATAGGATAGATCATAGGATGGGATATGATAGAGGATAGGATAGGATAGAGGATCGGATAGGATGCAGAATAGGATAGGATAGAGGATATGATAGGATAGAGGATTGGATAGGACACAGGATAGGATAGGATAGAGGATAGGATAGGATACAGGATAGGATAGGATACAGGATAGGATAGGATAGAGGATAGGATAGGATAGAGGATAGGATAGGATACAGGATAGGATAGGATAGAGGATAGGATAGGATAGAGGATAGGATAGGATAGAGGATAGGATAGGATAGAGGATAGAGGATAGGATAGGATACAGGATAGGATAGGATAGAGGATAGGATAGGATAGAGGATAGGATAGGATAGAGGATAGGATAGGATAGAGGATGGGATAGGATAGAGGATAGTATAGGATAGCGGATAGGATAGGATAGATAATAGGATAGGATAGAGGATAGGATAGGATAGGATAGGGGATAGGATAGGATAGAGGATAGGATAGGATAGCGGATAGGATAGGATAGGATAGGATACAGGATAGGATAGGATAGAGGATAGGATAGGATAGAGGATAGGATAGGATACAGGATAGGATAGGATAGAGGATAGGATAGGATAGAGGATGGGATAGGATAGAAAATAGGATATGATACAGGATAGGATAGGATAGAGGATAGGATAGGATACAGGATAGGATAGGATAGAGGATAGGATAGGATAGAGGATAGGATAGGATAGAGGATAGGATAGGATAGAGGATAGGATAGGATACAGGATATGATAGGATAGAGGATAGGATAGGATAGAGGATAGGATAGGGTAGAGGATAGGATAGGATAGAGGATAGGATAGGATAGAGGATAGGATAGGATAGAGGATAGGATAGGATAGAGGATAGGATAGGATAGAGGATAGGATAGGATACAGGATAGGATAGGATAGAGGATAGGATAGGATAGAGGATAGGATAGGATATCATAGAGCATAGGATAGGATAGAGGATATGATAGGATAGAGGATAGGATAGGATAGAGGATAGGATAGGGTAGAGGATAGGATAGGATAGAGGATAGGATAGGATACAGGATAGGAGAGGATAGAGGATAGGATAGGATAGAGGATAGGATAGGATACAGGATAGGATAGGATAGAGGAAAGGATAGGATAGAGGATAGGATAGGATATTATAGAGGATAGGATAGGATAGATGATCGGATAGGATACAGGATAGGATAGGATAGAGGATAGGATAGGATAGAGGATAGGAGAGGATAGAGGATAGGATAGGATAGAGGATAGGATAGGATACAGGATAGGATAGGATAGATGATAGGATAGGATAGAGGATAGGATAGGATAGAGGATAGGATAGGATATAGAATAGGATAGGATAGAGGATAGGATAGGATAGAGGATAGGATAGGATACAGGATAGGATAGGATAGAGGATAGGATAGGATAGAGGATAGGAGAGGATAGAGGATAGGATAGGATAGAGGATAGGATAGGATACAGGATAGGATAGGATAGATGATAGGATAGGATAGAGGATAGGATAGGATAGAGGATAGGATAGGATACAGAATAGGATAGGATAGAGGATAGGATAGGATAGAGGATAGGATAGGATACAGGATAGGATAGGATAGAGGAGAGGATAGGATAGAGGATAGGATAGGATATTATAGAGGATAGGATAGGATAGAGGATCGGATAGGATACAGGATAGGATAGGATAGAGGATAGGATAGGATAGAGGATAGGAGAGGATAGAGGATAGGATAGGATAGAGGATAGGATAGGATACAGGATAGGATAGGATAGATGATAGGATAGGATAGAGGATAGGATAGGATAGAGGATAGGATAGGATATAGAATAGGATAGGATAGAGGATAGGATAGGATAGAGGATAGGATAGGATACAGGATAGGATAGGATAGAGGATAGGATAGGATAGAGGATCGGATAGGATACAGGATATGATAGGATAGAGGATAGGATAGGATAGAGGATAGGATAGGATACAGGATAGGATAGGATAGAGGATAGGATACAGGATAGGATAGGATAGAGGATAGGATAGGATACAGGATAGGATAGGATAGAGGATAGGATAGGATACAGGATAGGATAGGATAGAGGATAGCATACGATAGAGGATACGATATGATAGAGGATAGGATAGGATAGAGGATGGGATAGGATAGAGGATAGT